>NC_069504.1:374315233-374427733 GCF_027579735.1 Bombina bombina | reverse complement strand
TAGACCTAATAAAATAATCACACAACACAGACTTCACTTGCATTTTTCTGCAAACAATTCTTTCTATGCATTCCAAAATGGACTGATTTATAGACAGAAAGATCTTGTTCCTTTGAAATCTGCTCGATAGCTCAGGTCTGGTTAAACTGATTAATTTCAGCTTGCTTGGCTTTGCTGCAACACAAGCGGACAGATCTACCTACTGGCTATTTTAATAAATGCACTGCTTCTCAATGCTTTTCAATAGCAGTCACATGACTGGAAAAAATGGTTGTTATTCTGAAACGGTGTAAATTGAACCGCTGTAAAACGAGGGCCACCTGTACTATTAAAAACAGGGGCACTTTCATTCATCAAAGTTTACATTGCAGCGGATTTTACAAATACCTTCTTTTCCTAAAATGCTGGATCGCCGATCCCCCGCCTGCAGATCCTCTGTACTTCGTCAGCAATGACGAAACTGGCTTCCTTCCCAGGAGCGTCCATCTGGTGAGGCTACACCATGATTGGAGGAAGACGGTTTCGTCATTGCTGTGTAAGTACAGCAGGAAGAAGCAGGCGGGGGCATCGGCGATCCAGCATTTCAGGAGAAGGTAAGTATTTGTAAAATCCACTGCAATGTAAACTGTGATGAATGAAAGTGCCCCTGTTTTTAATAGTATTTTTGAAAACTGGGCGCTATTTCATCAAAGTTTACATTCACTTTAAATATACAATTTTGAACAACTTTCCATTTTACTTTATAATCAAGTTTTCTTCATTTTCTTGGTATGTTTTCTTGAAAACCAAGAAGGTAAGCTCAGGAGCGTGCACATATCTGTAGAGCTATATGGAAGCAGTTTTGCAAAAATGTTGTATATTAACAAGAGCACTAGATGGCAGCACTTGTGGTGATCCAGGGATGTGTATGCTACCTATCGAGAAATCTCTTAAACAAAAAAATAATATCAGAATGAAGCAATTTTTTTAAAATTGTAGTCTCTGTCTAAATTATGAAAGAAATATTTGGAGTTTCATGTCCTTTTGGTACAGCAACACATCCGATATGTCTACAATTCAATACTTATAGAAGAATGATGGCTTACATTCAATAAATATTTAGCCCATATATCATGATGAGCAGTCACAAAAGTGTGAAGTAACCTAGGAATTTCTCTAAATGCTTAGTGAATTCAGGCCACTGGCCAAATAACTTCTTGTAGTAATCAACGTGCAAATTTAAGCAGACTTCTAGGTGAGATGTTATTTTTTATGCTAAAAGAAGTCATAGGATTTGACAGGAGCCCACAAGTGGTCAATACCTGTTGGTGAGAAGGTGCTTTCCTGTAAGTTAAACTATTAAATTCGCTAAAATGATATCTCTTATGTTTAACCCCTTAACGACCAAGATGTACCATGTTTATAACATCTCGTGTCCCGCCACAAGCGACGTTACCACGCTATTTTTATGCCTTTCCCTTCTGGTCACCAGAAATAGTGCTGTCTCACCGCTGGTGGCAAGACCACGCTGTTAATAACACATAGAAAGACCAGTGATGTACAGGGTAGGTTGCAGGTCCTTAAGGGGTTAGGGATAAGGTAGAGCTTTTGGATGAGCATTGTGTGATCCTATTTGCCATTATGCCCAGTCACCAACTGATTGTGGGGACTAAATACATATATACAAGAGACACTTGTGCAATGATAAACAAAATAAGTGCTTTTTATGACTGCATTAACATGTCATTTTAAAGCTTGGTTTTTAAAATACAGTCAATTCATTTAACCTCTTAGTGACCAGTGCCGTACCCTGTACGGTGCTTGTTGTTTATCCCTTAAGGACCATCGGCATACTATGTACGATGTCTGTATCGTGTTCTGTTAGCGAGCCTCTCTGCACTGTCGGCTTAAGGCAGTGCAGAAATAGTGTAATGGAGGACTCCCCAGGCTAGCGATCCCCGTGATCCCAAGCCTTTCAGTGAGGTGGTTTTATTCATTAGATACAAGCTGCGATCAGCGTGTATCTCATGCTGTTGCTGGAAGCCTGCATGTGAGGCTAACCAGCAGCAGCACAGTAACTGTCAAAAATGGCAGTTACTGTGTATACAATCGCTGTGACACCCAGTCACAGTGATTGTATACTTAAAGGGACAGTCTACTCCAGAATAGTTATTGTTTAAAGAGATAGATATTCCTTTTATTACCTATTCCCCAGTTTTGCATAACCAACACTGTTATATTAATACACTTTTTACCTCTGTGATTATCTTGTATCTAATCCTCTGCAGACTGCCCCCTAGCTCAGTGCTTTTGACAGACTTGCATTTTAGCCAAGCATGCCTGAGGAAACAGTATATCTGAGAAACGCGTCGCACTGTTTCTCCACAAGCCATATACTATTTGGCACCAAGATGAGTGGTAAACTTTTTTTATAGTTTTTAATAAAAATGTTTTTATATATATCCACTCTGAGTGCTGTGTATGGTATTCTGCTATGCTACTTGTAAGAGTGTTAATGCTCTGATACCCATATACTGATATTGGACGCTGGACCAGCCAGCTGGATTGCTGTGAAAATCCAGCCTGTCTCTATAGGCATAAGTGATTGCCTTCAATACATGTGAGTACTCTGTATATCACTGTATAATAATATTTCTATCAGACCACCACTGATCTGCACCATTGGCGCCTCCATCTATTGCTTTTACCTCTGTGATTACCTTGTATCTAATCCTCTGCAGACTGCCCCCTAGCTCAGTGCTTTTGACAGACTTGCATTTTAGCCAAGCAGTGCTGACTCTTAAATAACTCCATGGGAGTGAGCACAATGTTATCTATATGACACACATGAACTAACAGTGTCTAACTGTGAAAAACTGTCAAAATGCACTGAGATAAGAGGCGGTTCAACGGCTTATAAATTAGCATATTAGCCTACCTAGGTTTAGCTTTCCACAAATAATGCCAAGAGAGCAAAGCAAATTTGATTAAAGTAAATTAGAAAGTTGTTTTAAATTGCATGCCCTATCTGAATCATGAAAGTTTAATTTTGACTAGACTGTCCCTCTAAAGGGACATGATACCCAAATGTTGAAGCACTTAAAAGTGATGCAGCACAGTTGTAAAAAAAACTCACTAGAAAATACCACCTGAACATCTCTATGAAAAAAAAGGAAGATTTCACCTCAAAATTTCCTAATTATTCACACCACACTGTAAAGAGACCTTAAGAAGCCGATCAGGAGGCTAGTTCCAATCATGTTATTTTCCTATTCAGTTTAAGGAAGTTTGCTATGAAATATCAGAAGATTTCAGTGAAATCTCAAGATATCACAGCAAACCAAAGCATGACATCGGCACTGCTGATGCTGATTGGCTATTGTTTTGTTTTTTCAACCTGCAGCTGGACAGCAGCTGAAGTATAACTGTTCACAGAGCAGTTTTGAATCTAGTGACAGCTATTTAGCTTACAGTCTAATAATTCCATCTTTATAGTATTTGACATACATTTTCTATAATTAAATTGGAAACATAGACACATGGGGTTTTCCTAAAATCAAGACAACATAATGAATTTATTTGGCTGTATTGTTATAAAGAACACCGCACAATTTTATTTTTTTTTGCCATTTCCCAGTTTTTCAGTATTAAATTCCTATTTACTGTTATTTTTTATACCCATATAGGGTATCACTAGAAAGGCCTGTTTATCTGTAAAAACAGTGTATAATATGTGTGGGTGCCTTTAACTAGAGAGTGGACAATTTAGGAGAAACCAATAGTGAGCAGAAATTTACAAAATATCTCGTCTTTTAAGCACAGAAACTGGGAAAACCATTGGTCCTTAAAGGGGTTAAAAACAACTGGAAATTTAAGTATCTAGTATTTCTGTGAGCATTTTACTTAACAGACTACTAAAATACTGAACTGCTTGAAAAATGGACACATGCCCACCTTATCCACAAAAGGGTTAAATACATGGTTAATCAAATGTTCCTTTGGTATCTATGTGTTTAGCCCCTACAAAAGGGTTAAAATCATGGTTAGTCTTGTAAACTAGGTGCACTGCAAAGCCGGTCCTAAACACAAGACGACCAGTTAAAGGGACAGTAAAGTCAAAATTATACTTAAAGGGATAGTAAACTCCAAAATGTTCTTTTATGATTCAGATAGAACAAACAATTTTTAAACAACTTTCCAATGTCATTCTATTTTCAGTTTTTCTTCATTCTCTTGTTATCCATTACTGAAGGGACAGCATTGCACTACTGACAGGAAGCGGAAAATATCTATTTAGCCAATCACAAGAGACAAATGTGTGCAGGCACCAATTAGCAGCAGCTCCCACTATAGTATGATATATGCATATTCATTTTTTAACAAGGGATACGAGAATGAAGCACATTTGAAAATAGAAGTGCATTTAAAAGTGTCTTAAAACGACAAGCTCTATCTGAATCATGCAAGTTTAATTTGACTTTCCTATCCCTTTAAATTGACTGCATAGAGTATGGAATTTTAATAAATTTTCCAGTTTACATCTGTTATCAATTTTGATTAGTTCTCTTGATATCCTTTGTTAAAGAGTAATCCAAGGTGAGCTCAGGAGCTGTTTCTTTAGCCATCTGGCAGCTGTGTTTCCCACATTGTATAACACTACAATAAACAATGTTGCAAACACTGCTGCAATAGGCTCCTATCAGCCTACCTAGGTTTACTCTTCAACAAAAGATGTCACGAAAACAAAGCAAATTCAATTGGAAAGTTGTCACAAATCGCATGCTCAGAATCATAAATGTTTAATTTTTACTTTACTGTCCCTTTAATGGCAGATATGTGCATATGCATGAAAGGAAAATGGAAAAAGCACACTAAGACTCCCAAAGGTAAAATGTGAAAAAAGTTTATTGTAATTCCAAAAACGATAAAAACATGGGTCTTTGTGCGTATGCACTTCTGACTGAGTCATCAGTTGTGTCATACTCAGAAGTAGAAATGCATTGCTTCTACCAAGAACGACTTTGGGTGTGTACTGAACCCTTTAGGAGGTTAAACACATAGTTGAAGCGACAGTATACACCAATTTTCATATACAGTAACTTTATGTAATAGACAATACTGTAAAGAAAAATATTCACAGATACTGGACTAAAATTCCAGTATAAAACATTTTAAAAACTTTTTAGTACTGTTGATGAGGTTAAGCTGAGACACCCACTGAAAAGACGCATTACATACAGTAAACCTGGAGCTTGGTTAGGAGCCTGAAAATCTGCACAATGTTATTAAAGAATAAACAAAACTATACATTGTTACAAAAACACTCCCAAATCGGCTATATAAATGGATCATCTACAAAACATTTATGTTTAACAGTGGACATTTGTGCAATAGTAAAATTATATATTTAATTATTTACATGCTGCGTTAGCTTAACCTCACTGTCAAAGGCAAGATGCTAACTAGTGTATTACTTGTAATGGCAGGCATCTTTCCAACTCCTATGACATGACGGAGAGCTGTTTTACTATAGTGTGAGCAAAGTCCCCAAACCATAGTGAATTAGCTCCATAGGATAACATAGAAATTGTGGAGATTTTTTTTCTTGCTAAAAGGGTTTTTACCTCTAGTGAGCTTGCTTTCACTTCCAACAATTAAACTTGGTAAATATATAAAGCATTTCAGTAGATTGATTTGTGGGCTAGATTTACTATCCCTGCAGGAGAACAAGTAGTGAACCTGTCTGCCTGCAATCGCCACTTGCGAGGTTGCATCGCAAGGCAGAATTTAACATTGCACAAAAGGATTCTTGTGCAATGCCGGCCCCTGCTGCCGCACATCCAATTCATGTGTGCCATATAGATAGCATTGTGCTTACTCCTGTGGAGTTACCTATGATACATAACTAATTGGCTAAAATGCAAGTTTGTAAATAACACTTAGATAAGGGGGCAGTCTGCAGAGGCTTATATACGTGGTTATCATGGAGGTAAAAAGTATAACAGTGTTGGGTATGCAAAACTGGAGAATGAGTAATAAAGGGATTATCTATCTTTTTAAAGAATAACAATTTTTCAAATAGACTGTCCCTTTAAGTGATATTTAAAACTACTTTAAAAAAACGGTTCAGTCTTAGAACTATGCATCTGATTTCCACCTAGGCCAAACATTGCAATAAATACAAATATTTCCATTAATCTCTATGAAGATTGTTGTTGTTACTACCAGTAGTAGCAGTGCAGCCTAAAATCCTTAAAGGGACATAATACAGGTGGCCCTCGTTTTACAACGGTTCAATTTACACCGTTTCAGAATAACAACCTTTTTTTTCCAGTCATGTGACTGCTATTGAAAAGCATTGAGAAGCAGTGCATTTATTAAAATAGCCACTAGGTGGAGCTGTCCGCTTGTGTTGCAGCAAAGCCAAGCAAGCTGAAATTAATCAGTTTAACCAGACTTGAGCTATTGAGCAGATTTCAAAGGAACAAGATCTTCCTATCTATAAATCAGTCCAGATTGGAATGCATATAAAGAACTGTTTGCAGAAAAATGCAAGTGAAGTCTGTGTTGTGTGATTATTTTATTAGGTTTATAATGCTGTTTAGCAAATGTTTTTGTTCATTTAACTTAGTTTAATTAAATATTCTGTGTTGTGTGATTATTTTATTAGGTTTATAATGCTGTTTAGCATTTAAAGTCTTCATTTCAAAGCTTTAAAAATAATATATTAGGTGTTATTTATACCAATTTTGAGAGGGGCCTGGAACCTATCTCCCTCACTTCCCATTGACTTACATTATAAACTGGGTTTCAATTTACAACGGTTTCGATTTACAACCATTCCTTCTGGAACCTAACCCCGGCGTAAACTGAGGGCCACCTATACTCATATGCTAAATCACTTGAAGCTGATGCAGTATAACTGCAAAAAGCTGACAGGAAAATATCACCTGAGCATCTCTATGTAAAAAAGGAAGATATTTTGCCTCACAATCTCCTCAGCTCAGCAGAGTAAGTTCTGTGTAAAATGTTATACTCAGCTGCAGCCCAGCTGCAGCCCAGCTGCAGGTAAAAAAAAAAAAAAAAAAAAAAAGAAGGAAGAAATGAACAGCAGCCAATCAGCATCAACAGTGCTGAGGTCATGAACTCTTTTACTGTGATCTCATGATATTTCACTTAACTCTCATGAGATTTTATTGTAAACTTCCTTACACTGAATAGGGAAATAACATGAGAGTGCACAAGGCCCCTTCCGCTGTCCCGGGGCAGACATACTGATATGCTGCTTAGAAGTCCTTTACAATGGGATGTGGCTACTGAGGAACTTTTGAGGTAAAATATCTTTCTTTTTTACATAGAGATGTTCAGGTGATATTTTCTAGTCAGCTTTTTACAGCTATGCTGCATCACTTTCAAGTGTTTCAACATTTGGGTATTATGGCCCTTTAAGGGACACTGAACCCACTTTTTTTTTCTTTCATGATTCAGATAGAGCATGCAAATTTAAGCAACTTTCTAATTTACTCCTATTATCATTTTTTCTTTGTTCTCTTGCTTTCTTTATTTGAAAAATAAGGCATCTAAGCTATTTTTTTGGTTCAGGACCATGGAAAGCACTTGTTTATTGGTGGGAGAATTTATCCACCAATCAGCAAGAACAACACAGTGTGTTCACCAAAAATGGGCCAGCCTCTAAACTCACATTCTTGCATTTCAAGTTGCTTAAAATTACATGCTCTATCTGAATCACGAAAGAAAAAATTTGGGTTCAGTGTCCCTTTAGTATTGTTTAACAGAGTGATACTACATTTTTTTTATAGTGCTTATCAAAGGGACTATACCCTATTGGAGACTAGAAAACTATTTGTCACTGGGATAAATATTGAGAGAAATTCAATATAATTTACATAATGTAGATAATTTATTTACCCAATACTGAGATTTTTTTTATTAAAGGGATATGAAAGTCATGGTCCAGATCGAACATGCAATGTTATAGGGACAGTGTGCAGTAAAATTGTTTTTCCCTTATTGTGTTTCCAATGACTTGTTATACCAGCTGAAGAATATAAAATGTTAGAGAAATGTCTTCTTTAGGTTTATTTATTTTTTGTATATGAAACAGCTGCTTTTGTTCTTTGAAACCACAAAAATTAGCTTGCAGGGAAATCAGATCTCATTATTGTATCACTTTCTGTACACACACATGTCTGCATACCAAAGCCCAATACTTAGAGAGATCATTTGAAAATTAACATTGTATTACTTATTTCTTCTATCCCCCACTGGGAGTGTAATTTCTTCTTTTGGCTATGTTTACAGAGCTTTTGTACAGCCAATACGTAAGTATAAACATTTTCAGTATAGATAGAGATACCACAGGCATTTCAAATGCAATCAGCTATTTCAAATGCTGAAATAGAAGTAAATTAGTTATTTGTGAACAATTTAATATACTCCAGTAGGTAAAATAAATAATTGGGAACAAATTAAAGGGGATACAAGTATAGGTACACTATAACTTTAGGAGACTTTTCAATTTACTTGTATAATCAAATTAATTTTGTTCTCTTGGTATCCTTTGTTAGCATACCTAGGTAGGCTCAGGAGCAGCACAGAAATAATGGAAGCTAGCTGGTGATTGTTGGCTATGCAAATATGTCTCTTGTGGTTGGCTCAACAGATGAGTTAATTTAGGTCCCAGTAGTGTGTTGCTGCTCTGGAGCTCATTTTAACTGTGAGTCTAACTGCTTTGCAGAAGGTAATATGCAAGCAATAGTGTACTTTTTGCTCCATTCATTAAATAAAGACTCTCTTTTGTCAGTATAATACATGCTGATCGTTTCTGAATGTATTTGTATGCATAGATTTATTATTTATAAACTTTTTATTTGATCTAAACATTTTATGGCCACAAGTATGTGGACACCTGACTATCACACTTTGTTAGACATCCTGTTCTAAAATCATTAAAATGGAGTTGCCCCCCCCCCCCCCCCGCCTTTGCAGCTATAACAGCCACCACTCTTCTGGGAAGGCTTTCCACAAGATGTTGGAGCGTGTCAGTGGAAATGTGTGACCATTCAGCCAAAAAAGCATTTGTGAGGTTAGCTGCTCCAGTTTATCAGTGGTAGAAGGTCAGGGGCTGTGGGCAAATCATTTGAGTTACCAAACCTGTCACACCGTGTCTTCATGACCTCACTTTGTGCACAGGAGCACAGTTAGAGCAGACTTTCCCAAACAGTTGCCACAAAGTTGGAAGCACAAAATTGTTTAAATTGTCTTTCTACCCAGTAGCATTAAGAGGTACCTTCAGTGAAATTAAGGGGCCTAGTTAAACCCTGAAAATCAGCCCCAGACTATTATCCCTCTTCTGCCAAGCTTTACAGTAAGCACTATGCATTACTGTAGGTAGTGTTCTACTGGCATGCACCACACCCAGATTCTTCCATCAGACCAGTGGGGCATGCATTGTGCATGTTTATGTCGCTGTGGCTGAAACACCGTAACTCAATGGGGCATATGTAACAAGCTCCGTATGGAGCTTGATGCCCCGTGTTTCTGGCGAGCCTGCAGGCTCACCAGAAACAGCAGTTATGAAGCAGCGGTCACAAAGACCGCTGCTCCATAACCTGTCCGCCTGCTCTGAGCAGGCGGACAGACATCGCCACAATACAACCCGATCGAGTACGATCGGGTTGATTGACACCCCCCTGCTGGCGGCCTATTGGCCGCGAGTCTGCAGGGGGCAGCGTTCCACCAGTAGCTCTTGTAAGCTGCTGGTGCAATGCTGAATACGGCGAGCGTATTGCTCGCCGTATTCAGCGAGGTCTGGCGGACCTGATCCGCAGTGTCGGATCAGGTCCGCCAGACCTTGATACATATGCCCCAATATGCGGTGTACACATACTTTTGTCCATATAATGTATATGTGGTATATTCTAAATGCTTTGCACAGATATTTCTATTGTTTTGTTTTTGTTTTTTTAAATCAAGGTCATTCCAATCCTTTAGGTTCTCAGTGTAAAAAGCTGCCTGATACTTCAAATTGGGACAAATAATCAACCATATTTTAATCCATCGGAAACCATCTTTTCACATTAGAGTTTGCATGATTTTTGGACCATTACCCTGTTGAAAACACTTCTTTTGGCAAATATTTTCGCACAGTCAGATTTAAAAATAAAAACATAATTTATGCTTACCTGATAAATTCCTTTCTTCTGTTGTGTGATCAGTCCACGGGTCATCATTACTTCTGGGATATAACTCCTCCCCAACAGGAAATGCAAGAGGATTCACCCAGCAGAGCTGCATATAGCTCCTCCCCTCTACGTCAGTCCCAGTCATTCGACCAAGAATCAACGAGAAAGGAGTAACCAAGGGTGAAGTGGTGACTGGAGTATAATTTAAAAAATATTTACCTGCCTTAAAACAGGGCGGGCCGTGGACTGATCACACAACAGAAGAAAGGAATTTATCAGGTAAGCATAAATTATGTTTTCTTCTGTTATGTGTGATCAGTCCACGGGTCATCATTACTTCTGGGATACCAATACCAAAGCAAAAGTACACGGATGACGGGAGGGATAGGCAGGCTCATTATACAGAAGGAACCACTGCCTGAAGAACCTTTCTCCCAAAAATAGCCTCCGAAGAAGCAAAAGTGTCAAATTTGTAAAATTTGGAAAAAGTATGAAGCGAAGACCAAGTTGCAGCCTTGCAAATCTGTTCAACAGAGGCCTCATTCTTAAAGGCCCAAGTGGAAGCCACAGCTCTAGTGGAGTGAGCTGTAATTCTTTCAGGAGGCTGCTGTCCAGCAGTCTCATAGGCTAAACGTATTATGCTACGAAGCCAAAAAGAGAGAGAGGTAGCAGAAGCTTTTTGACCTCTCCTCTGTCCAGAATAAACGACAAACAGGGAAGAAGTTTGGCGAAAATCTTTAGTTGCCTGCAAGTAGAACTTGAGGGCACGAACTACATCCAGATTGTGTAGAAGACGTTCCTTCTTTGAAGAAGGATTTGGACACAGGGATGGAACAACAATCTCTTGATTGATGTTCCTGTTAGTGACTACCTTAGGTAAGAACCCAGGTTTAGTACGCAGAACTACCTTGTCTGAGTGAAAAATCAGATAAGGGGAATCACAATGTAAGGCTGATAACTCAGAGACTCTTCGAGCCGAGGAAATAGCCATTAAAAACAGAACTTTCCAAGATAACAATTTTATATCAATGGAATGAAGGGGTTCAAACGGAACACCCTGTAAAACGTTAAGAACTAAGTTTAAACTCCATGGCGGAGCAACAGCCTTAAACACAGGCTTGATCCTAGCTAAAGCCTGACAAAAAGCCTGGACGTCTGGATTTTCTGACAGACGCCTGTGAAACAAGATGGACAGAGCTGAAATCTGTCCCTTTAATGAGCTAGCTGATAAACCCTTTTCTAAACCTTCTTGTAGAAAAGACAAAATCCTAGCGATCCTAACCTTACTCCAGGAGTAACCTTTGGATTCGCACCAGTATAGGTATTTCCGCCATATTTTATGGTAAATCCTTCTGGTAACAGGCTTCCTAGCCTGAATCAGGGTATCAATAACCGACTCAGAAAAACCACGTTTTGATAAAGTCAAGCGTTCAATTTCCAAGCAGTCAGCTTCAGAGAAGTTAGATTTTGATGTTTGAATGGACCCTGTATCAGAAGGTCCCGTCTTAGAGGTAGAGACCAAGGCGGACAGGATGACATGTCCACTAGATCTGCATACCAAGTCCTGCGTGGCCATGCAGGTGCTATTAGAATTACTGATGCTCTCTCCTGTTTGATTTTGGCAATCAATCGAGGAAGCAGCGGGAAGGGTGGAAACACATAAGCCATCCCGAAGTTCCAAGGTGCTGTCAAAGCATCTATCAGAACTGCTTCCGGATCCCTGGATCTGGACCCGTAGCGAGGAAGTTTGGCGTTCTGGCGAGACGCCATGAGATCTATCTCTGGTTTGCCCCAACGTCGAAGTATTTGGGCAAAGACCTCCGGATGAAGTTCCCACTCCCCCGGATGAAAAGTCTGGCGACTCAAGAAATCCGCCTCCCAGTTCTCCACTCCCGGGATGTGGATTGCTGACAGGTGGCAAGAGTGAGACTCTGCCCAGCGAATTATCTTTGATACTTCCATCATTGCTAGGGAGCTTCTTGTCCCTCCCTGATGGTTGATGTAAGCTACAGTCGTGATGTTGTCCGACTGAAACCTGATGAACCCCCGAGTTGTTAACTGGGGCCAAGCCAGAAGGGCATTGAAAACCGCTCTCAATTCCAGAATGTTTATTGGCAGGAGACTCTCCTCCTGATTCCATAGTCCCTGAGCCTTCAGAGAATTCCAGACAGCGCCCCAACCTAGTAGGCTGGCGTCTGTTGTTACAATTGTCCAGTCTGGCCTGCTGAATGGCATCCCCCTGGACAGATGTGGCCGATAAAGCCACCATAGAAGAGAATTTCTGGTCTCTTGATCTAGATTCAGAGTAGGGGACAAATCTGAGTAATCCCCATTCCACTGACTTAGCATGCATAATTGCAGCGGTCTGAGGTGTAGGCGTGCAAAAGGTACTATGTCCATTGCCGCTACCATTAAGCCGATCACCTCCATGCATTGAGCTATTGACGGGTGTTGAATGGAATGAAGGACACGGCATGCATTTTGAAGCTTTGTTAACCTGTCTTCTGTCAGGTAAATCTTCATTTCTACAGAATCTATAAGAGTCCCCAAGAATGGAACTCTTGTGAGAGGAAAGAGAGAACTCTTCTTTTCGTTCACTTTCCATCCATGCGACCTTAGAAATGCCAGAACTAACTCTGTATGAGACTTGGCAGTTTGAAAGCTTGAAGCTTGTATTAGAATGTCGTCTAGGTACGGAGCTACCGAAATCCCTCGCGGCCTTAGTACCGCCAGAAGGGCACCCAGAACCTTTGTGAAGATTCTTGGAGCCGTAGCCAATCCGAATGGAAGAGCTACAAACTGGTAGTGCCTGTCTAAGAAGGCAAACCTTAGATACCGGTGATGATCTTTGTGGATCGGAATGTGAAGGTAAGCATCCTTTAAATCCACAGAGGTCATGTACTGACCCTCTTGGATCATGGGTAAAATTGTCCGAATAGTTTCCATTTTGAACGATGGAACTCTTAGGAATTTGTTTAGAATCTTTAAATCTAAGATTGGCCTGAAAGTTCCCTCTTTTTTGGGAACCACAAACAGGTTTGAGTAGAACCCTTGTCCTTGTTCCGACCGCGGAACCGGATGGATCACTCCCATTAATAACAGATCTTGTACGCAGCGTAGAAACGCTTCTTTCTTTATCTGGTTTGTTGACAACCTTGACAGATGAAATCTCCCTCTTGGGGGAGATAATTTGAAGTCTAGAAGGTATCCCTGAGATATGATCTCTAGTGCCCAGGGATCCTGAACATCTCTTGCCCAGGCCTGGGCGAAGAGAGAGAGTCTGCCCCCCACTAGATCCGGTCCCGGATCGGGGGCTCTCGGTTCATGCTGTCTTTGGGGCAGCAGCAGGTTTCCTGGCCTGCTTGCTCTTGTTCCAGGCCTGGTTAGGCTTCCAGCCTTGCCTGTAACGAGCAACAGCTCCTTCCTGTTTTGGTGCAGTGGAGGTTGATGCTGCTCCTGTTTTGAAATTCCGAAAGGGACGAAAATTAGACTGTCTAGCCTTAGCTTTGGCTTTGTCTTGGGGTAGGGCGTGGCCCTTACCTCCTGTAATGTCAGCGATAATTTCTTTCAAACCGGGCCCAAATAAAGACTGCCCCTTGAAAGGTATATTAAGTAATTTGGACTTAGAAGTAACATCTGCTGACCAGGATTTTAGCCACAGCGCCCTACGTGCCTGTATGGCGAATCCTGAGTTCTTAGCCGTAAGTTTTGTTAAATGTACTACGGCCTCCGAAATGAAGGAATTAGCTAGTTTAAGGACTCTAAGCCTGTCCGTAATGTCGTCTAGCGTAGATGAACTAAGGTTCTCTTCCAGCGACTCAATCCAAAATGCTGCCGCAGCCGTAATCGGCGCGATACATGCAAGGGGTTGCAATATAAAACCTTGTTGAACAAACATTTTCTTAAGGTAACCCTCTAATTTTTTATCCATTGGATCTGAGAAAGCACAGCTATCCTCCACCGGGATAGTGGTACGCTTAGCTAAAGTAGAAACTGCTCCCTCCACCTTGGGGACCGTTTGCCATAAGTCCCGAGTGGTGGCGTCTATTGGAAACATCTTTCTAAATATTGGAGGGGGTGAGAACGGCACACCGGGTCTATCCCACTCCTTAGTAACAATTTCAGTTAGTCTCTTAGGTATAGGAAAAACTTCAGTACTCGCCGGTACCGCAAAGTATTTATCCAACCTGCACAGTTTCTCTGGTATTGCAACGGTGTTACAATCGTTGAGAGCTGCTAAGACCTCCCCTAGTAACACACGGAGGTTCTCCAATTTAAATTTAAAATTTGAAATATCTGAGTCCAATCTGTTTGGATCAGAACCGTCACCCACAGAATGAAGCTCTCCGTCCTCATGCTCTGCGAGCTGTGACGCAGTATCAGACATGGCCCTAGCATTGTCAGCGCACTCTGTTCTCACCCCAGAGTGATCACGCTTGCCTCTTAGTTCTGGTAATTTAGACAAAACTTCAGTCATAACAGTAGCCATATCTTGTAATGTTATCTGTAATGGCCGCCCAGATGTACTAGGCGCCATAATATCACGCACCTCCCGGGCGGGAGATGCAGGTACTGCCGCGTGAGGCGAGTTAGTCGGCATAACTCTCCCCTCGCTGTTTGGTGAAATTTGTTCACATTGTACAGATTGACTTTTATTTAAAGTAGCATCAATACAGTTAGTACATAAATTTCTATTGGGCTCCACCTTGGCATTGGAACAAATGACACAGATATCTTCCTCTGAGTCAGACATGTTTAACACACTAGCAAAAAACTTACAACTTGGTTATAATCTTTTTTAGCAAAAACGTACTGTGCCTCAAAGAGGTACTAAACGATTAAATGACAGTTGAAATAATGAACTGAAAAACAGTTATAGCATCAAACTTTAAAACAACACAACTTTTAGCAAAGGTTTGTTCCCATTAGTAAAATAACAATAATTAAATTTGACATAAGAAATACAAAGCAACGTTTTTATTCACAGTCACTATAAGAATTCTCACAGCTCTGCTGAGAGAATTTACCTCCCTTCAAAGAAGTTTGAAGACCCCTGAGATCTGTCAGAGATGAACCGGATCATGCAGGAAATATAAAAGTAACTGACAGGAATTTTTTGATGCGTAGCAAAGAGCGCCAAAAACGGCCCCTCCCTCTCCCACACAGCAGTGAAGAGAAACGAAACTGTCACAAATAAAAGCAAAAAAGGCTGCCAAGTGGAAAATAATGCCCAAATATTTATTCACACAGTACCTCAGCAATGTAAACGATTCTACATTCCAGCAAAAAAACGTTTAACATGAAAAATAGTTATTAAAAGGATTAGTGACCTTTAACAGAGTAGTTCCGGTGAAATACCATCCCCAGAATACTGAAGTGTATACATACATGTCATTTTTAACGGTATGGCAGGATTTTCTCATCAATTCCATTCAGAAAATAAAAACTGCTACATACCTCAATGCAGATTCATCTGCCCGCTGTCCCCTGATCTGAAGCCTTTACCTCCCTCAGATGGCCGAGAACAGCAATATGATCTTAACAACTCCGGTTAAAATCATAGTAAAAAACTCTGGCAGATTCTTCCTCAAACTCTGCCAGAGAAGTAATAACACGCTCCGGTGCTATTGTAAAATAACAAACTTTTGATTGAAGTCATAAAAACTAAGTATAATCACCATAGTCCTCTCACACATCCTATCTAGTCGTTGGGTGCAAGAGAATGACTGGGACTGACGTAGAGGGGAGGAGCTATATGCAGCTCTGCTGGGTGAATCCTCTTGCATTTCCTGTTGGGGAGGAGTTATATCCCAGAAGTAATGATGACCCGTGGACTGATCACACATAACAGAAGAAAATATATATATATATAGTTCCCACGGGAATAGGGCCTCCTGTATGTGTTTGTAAATTCTATCCTGTCTCTTACAAGTCTTGTATTGTTTTATTTAAATGAATTGTATCCATGGACAGCGCTGCGGAATATGTTGGCGCTTTATAAATAAAGTACTGTATAATAATAATAATATATAATGCCCCTTAATATAATAAACAAGTTAAAATATTAACACAAAGCAATATGAAATTGGTAACAACACATATACGATAAATTAATATTATTAGATAACCCCCAAAACATTATTTCACAAGCACATTAGGCAGTTATAATAACTACTGAAACAATTAAAGGAACAGTCTAGTCAAAATTAAACTTAAAGGAATTTTAAACAATAAAAAGTCTGGAGTAGACTGTCCCTTTAAGTTGCTGCGTGTTACTTTGGCATTGGCAGTATATATTTTGATCCCGTGTATCCATGCAAAAAAACACATTTATTATTTTTTCTTGAGTTTACAAAATATGAATTCAAAGGGACATAAAACCCAATTCCTTTTATTTCATGATTCAGATAGAACATGTCATTTTAAGCAACTTTCCAATTTATTTCTGGTATCTAATTTGTTTTGTTCTCTGAATATCCTTTGTTGAAATGGATACCTAGGTAGACTCAGGAGCTGCTGATTGATGGCTGCACAAATATGCCTTATGTTATTGGCTCACCCAATGCATTGATAGCTCTCATTAGTGCATTGCTGCTTCTTCAACAATGAATATAACAATGATGCAAAATAATAGAAGTTAAATAGAAAGTTGATTAATATTGCATTTTCTTTCTGAATCATGAACGAAACATTTTGGGTTTCATGTCCCTTTAAGACAATCAGGTATTTCTGATTTATCACATATGTAACTTAGATGGTAGAAAAGGACAAAAAAAGTACATTATAAAAATGTTTTAATGTGGCAGAGCAATTTACTGTTGCAATATGGCTCGCATATAACTATGTTTTTAAGGTATTAAACACACATTTAGGGGCATATTTATCAAGGTCTGGCGGACCTGATCCGACACTGTGGATCAGGTCTGCCAGACCTCGCTGAATACGGCGAGCAATACGCTCGCCGTATTCAGCATTGCACCAGCAGCTCACAAGAGCTGCTGGTGCAACGCCGCCTCCTGCAGACTCGCGGCCAATGGGCCGCCAGCAGGGGGTTGTCAATCAACCCGATCGTACTCAATCGATTTGTATTGTTGCGATGTCTGTCCGCCTGCTCAGAGCAGGCGGACAGGTTATGGAGCAGCGGTCTTTGTGACCGCTGCTTCATAACTGCTGTTTCTGGCGAGTCTGAAGACTCGCCAGAAACACGGGGCATCAAGCTCCTTACGGAGCTTGTAAATAGAGCCCTTAGAGTCAGCTCCAGAGAAACAATACACTACTAGGAGGTAGCTAAGCACATCTGGTAAATCAATTACAAGAGGCATATGTGTGTATCCACCAATTACCAACTAGCTCCCAGTAGTGCATTGCTTCTTCTGAGCCTACCTATATATGCGTTTCAACAAAGGATACCAAGAGAATCTCTTAACATTGCTTGCTCAATTTAAACCATGAAAGATTTTTTTTTTTGACTTGCATGACTTGCCAGTGTTGGCAAAAAAGTAATTTATAATCAAACATCCTAATATTACTTAGAAAAGCATTAGTCTGCAGTAATAGCCATGTCCTATTTGTATGAGTACTGTGTTGAAGGAACACATCATTTATCTTTTTGACCTTTTCTGTCAAAGTCCATTAAATTACTATAAATATTTATTTAAAAAAACAAACAAATGTAAAGCTTAAAAAATGACTTTTTATATGTTCCAGAAGCCTATTAATCATCTTTGCCACCTACGCATGTATTTTCATTTAAATTGCATCATGGCTTGTGTAGCATTTCATATGGTGCTAAAACACCAGGTTATCAAAATGAGTGTACAGATATTTTTATATCTATTGAGGCACAATCTTTCGCTGTGTATGATTTGACCCACTGATGTCATAAGTAACGCATTGCTCCTGACCATATAGATAACTGTGTTATACATTTTTTGATGGGCTCATTCAACCTCATTGTCTTTTCTGCTAAACAGTAATGCAAATTTACTTTAGCAGGGCAAAGGTTAACATGAAATATAAACCCAGGCTTACTAAATAGGGGTTTAATAACTAAATATTTAATAAACTACCCTTCACATGACATTCAGCAAGAAATTTACCCTTTTTCCCTTTAATAGTGATTCAAAAGTAGCAAATAACTCAAGAATATTTTTACCTCTGTTAAAGATTAGAATTAGTAGGAACAAAACAAGAGGCCATGGCCTCTAGTTATCAATGTCTGTCGGACCTGATCCGACAGTGCGGATCAGGTCTGACAGACATCGCTGAATACGGCGAGCAATACGCTCGCTGTATTCAGCATTGCACCAGCAGCTCACAAGAGCTGCTGGTGCAACGCCGCCCCCTGCAGACTTGCGGCCAATGGGCCGCCAGCAGGGGGGTGTCAATCAACCCGATCATACTCGATCGGGTTGAATTGCGGCGATGTGTGTCCGCCTGCTCAGAGCAGGCGGACAGGTTATGGAGCAGCGGTCTTTGTGTCCGCTGCTTCATAACTGCTGTTTCTGGCGAGCCTGCAGGCCTGCAAGGACCACTCAATGCAGCAGAATTGCATAATTAAAAAGTGCAGAATAAAAAGACAATGATTTAACCCCTACTCTGACTTTCAAATAAGCAGTAGATCTTTTTCTGACAAATTATTTTTTCTCCCATTTTCCAGCCCCCTGTGTCATGTGACAGACATCAGCCAATCACAGACTAGTATACATATACCCTGTGTGCCTGTGCACATGCTCAGTAGGATCTTGTTCCCTAGAAAGTGTGAATATAAAAAGACTGTGCAAAATTTGATAATGGAAGTTAATTGAAAAGTGTCTTAAAACTGCTGCTCTATCTGAATCATGAAGGTTTATTTTGACTTGAATGTCCCTTTAACAGAAAACCACCATTTAAATGTATGGGTTTTATTGTAGAAAAAAACAAGGAGTAATTGTGGAGGACAACTACGTGTAGTCATCGGGAGGGGGAGGAGCTTTTGGAACTCATCGTGGCCCCCCTGCACTTACCACCAAATCTCTGGTGATCCAGTTGACCACATTGGATGCTGGTGACTTCACTATGCAAAGTCAACAAGCCCTGGAAATCAGGGAGTAAAGAGGCCGCTCCATATGACTTAAAGTGATAGTAAAATCTCCCCTTTTAAAAACAAATCCGGAATGTTAGTGATATTTTAGATGGAGTATAATTCAAACCGTTAGTTCACAGAAAAACTGAGTGCAGGGTATTTGAATTGTATATCTATATTAAAAAGTAAGTTATGCATTTTCATTACAACTGATGAATGAAACTCTATCTAAAATATCACTAACATTCTGGATCTGATTTAAAAAAAAGGAGAGCTTACCATCACTTTAAGGGAGGACATTAGGGGGTAAATATTTAAATGATTCCAGTTATGAGTTGCTAGAACTATCAGACACTTTTTTGTTTTTACTTGTGTAGTGTTTGAGGTTGATGCTTGCTGTGTTAGATGATCACAAATCTTTTGTATATGTGCTGAAACATATTGTTCACATACTGGGACAAGGGTTGTGGGTGATCTAGTGGATTATTGGTTCCAACGCTTACATGTTAGGGTTTTGGTAGAAAGGGAAGCTGTTGCGTTGTCATCGGTATACTGCTTTTCTTGTTTTGTTTTGTGAAGCCATCAAGAAAAATTGTGTTCATAGTTAGTGATGGTTCCAAAGACCAAGGGAGGATATAAAAAATATCCTGGACTTTAGTACAGATATGTTATTAATTTGGAACGTGCAAGAGAGGAAGACTCTGTGGTTACCATTAGTGATATATGACTGGAATCATAATTAAAAGATGAATTATGAAGATGAGATTTTGCAACGGTGTGCTCAGCTATATTAGCCACAGCATGCAAGTTGAGGAGCATTAGTAAATCTAATTAGGCATTAGTTGTTTTAGCAGATTTCATAGTGGAGTAGGCTTAATGTCTATCTAATTTGGATTTTAATACAGAATATCTTTTCTGAATTAGGGTATGGAAGAGTTCGGAGATGCAGAATGATATAGCAAGAGATCTGTGGATACTTGAAGAAACTCTTTATAGATGGTTCAGAGTATCATGTTAAGAGAACATAAATAACTTGAAAATACAAGACATTTATGCAGCATTGCAATAAACTAACATACTAGCTGAGTATTAACAAACTAGCTGAGTTGTTAACATTTTGCAGAATACATTAACACCTTGTTTGCTGGCCACAGTCATCTCACCATTAGACTAGCCTTATTTGGAGTAGCCAATACAGACTTGTGACTGGAGTAGACAAAGCTAGCCACTATTATTTTGTTAGCAAACCGCGTAATGTTTGATGTATCTTATCTCCTCCGCTACAGCCAATTAGGGACAGATATGTAGCATACCATCCCTAATACCATACATGTGGTTAATTATTCATCTGTAGGGTACACACATGGACACACATGCAGTACATGCAGAAACACATGTATATAATATTTAAAACATTTCTACCAATAACAAACCTATATCTCATGAAAACTGAACATTTCTTTCCAGCACATATTTTTTTAGGATGGCCTCTAAATTTGAAATGTTTTAAGCCTATAGATGTAATTAGCATGATCCATATTTAACATAAATGGTAGCACTATGGTGCACTAACATCTCTAGAGAGCAATCCATAGCCCTTGAAGTTCTATTAAAACAATTGTATTAATAAAAGAAAACACATCTCTGTACTGTATACTGTGTATATATATATATATATTTTTTTTTTAATTGATTTATTTATATGTGTGTGTGTGTGTATGTGTGTGTGTGTATGTATGTATGTATATATATATATATATATATATATATATATATATATATATATATATATATATATATATACATAAATATATATATAAATTAAAATATAGTTAGACTTGTGTGTAATATTATACATAGGCTTAGCTTTACTTTGATTCTAGCCCTAACACTTTACTTCAGGTAATTTTTCAGCGCACAACACATAACTGACAAGGGGCAATTCTTACTAATATCATTTTTGTGTCTTCACATTTTTGCTTCCCACTATCCAAGTTCCTTAACGATCCCTCTGGTTCTAAAAATCAGATATTGATTTCTAGTAGGGCAATCAGAGTTATCAAACAGAGATTGACAAGGTTCTAGCATCAGGTCGTTCACTATTGGAAATTCTGTCAGGTATATCTGAGGTATCTCATCATCATTATCCTCCATTTGCATGTCAGTAACTGCATGGTTCATTCTGTTGCTCATCTGGTGATATTAGTTCATCTTGCTCAAACAGTTTCTTGTTTGTAAATCATCAGGTGTGGTGTCAATAGTATGATTCAACCAGTATGATGCCCAACTGCTTCATACACTATTGTCCCCAAAATATATATGATCTTTGCTTCCTGCCAAGTAGTTTGTCCATGATAAAGATGTATGCAAACAGGTTTGTTTCTTAAATATATTTATTTTTTCATTAAGTTTCTCTTTACCTTGATTCCAACTCTTCTGATCTAGAGTACCATGAAATAATTAAACACACATTAGTTGTTTGGTTGGGTGTTCAGTAGCTGGGTAAGGAGTTTCCCTTAGTTGCTGAAAGAAGTTCCAAAAATGTTTTATTGCATTCTTATCTTCAGCTCCCATGCTCTTGAGGAAGACCATAGGTATTTGTATGAACTGCACCATGATGATACCAATCCTATGATGTTTGATTCCTAAATTCTTTAGAAGCATTTTTAAATTGCTATGAATTAACACAGCCATTGTCCAAAAGAAGTAGATCTCAATAGTAGCTTCAATCATTGCCTGTCTCATGTGAAAACCTTAAGGCCATACTGAAAAAGTATCCACTAGGATAACGCTCATGTTTCCTTTGATATGACTTGCAAAATCTGTATGAATTTCCCAGGATGAAGGGACCAGTATGGACCATGGTTGTACATGTCCTTCATAAATGGTCCATGAGGCAGTATACAGCCAATACAAAGAGTACCATTCTCACAAACTCACATACCCCTAGCCATGCTTCAAGAGGTGTTCCTCATGCAATACCTGAAGGATGTCTCCTTGCAAAGCTGCTGCAATGATAGCTCTGGATTTATAAACATGAAAATGTGAGACCAGTAGTGGACTTACTCAACTGAGGGCCCTGGTGCAAAAGTAACTCAATAGTAAGCAAAAGTAATAATGTACATGCTGCTCTGAATAATTATTTTAAGGATAGACAGACATGTAGCATATACTTCACACGTTACGAATGGACTAGCTGCTATGGGACTTGTAGCACTTGGGCCCTGCTACCACTGCACCTGCTGCAACAATAGTAGTTCCACCTTTGTGTGAGACATAGCAGATCAACAAGTTTTCATATATTTCAGGATTTCTGCTAAGTCTGTGGGCTTTGCCTCCCAAGCAATCTTGTTGGCAATACTTTCATTGAAATTTATGATGTATGTTTTCACTTACTCACTCGGATTCCTTTCAGAGGAAGACATGAAAATAAGTCTTCATTAACATATTCTGTGAGAGGACAATTTTTTATTTGCTATTGATATGCTAACAACAAAGCATTGTAGTCTAGCTGCAATGGTAGTCGAAGGATTTGCCATAAATTAAAGAATATAGGTGTCATCTGCCCAGTTCAATTTTTTGTTACTCTCCAATTCTCTGGATACAGCAAATGAGATACATGTGACATGAATTTATTTTAATAGTTTAATAACCCCAAGTATGATCTCAGTTGTGCAGTATTAGATCATGAGCTGAATACAAGCCATCCTTGTCAAAATTTAAGTTTATCATTTAAAAATTTAGATTTTTCTAAATTTACCTTGAGTCTATACTCTATACATTTTTTTGAAACATAAGTTATGTTGCCTTTCCTATTTTGAGAGTGTCATCTAAAAAACACTGCTTTTCAAAAATTCCTGCTAAAAGCTCATTCATTGTCTTTTGCCAAATAGCAGGAGCTGATGCAATTACAAACACTATATCATTATATTGAAGCAGTCACTTGCATGTGTTTATTGTAAGCAAGTCAAGGTGTAATGACAATTGCAGATATACATGATTAAGGTCATTTTTTGTAAATTGTCTGTAGCTATTTTAGGTAAGGGATAATGTTCTGATAATTGTAAATTCAGTGTGATTCAGCAATCACAATGTAGTCTCCATTTTCCTTTCGAACAGGCACAGTAGGTGAAGGCCTTTCAGGTCTTACTCTGGGACTGGAAATGATTCCCAATTCTTCTAATCTTTTCCATTTATTTCCTACTCCGGCCTGTACAGGAAACTGAACTGTCCTGGTTTTAAAAGAAATGTTGGCATTGCATTATATTTTAATATCACTGCTAATAATTTACCCTTAATAGTACCCAATTTTCTTTAAGAAGAAAAAAAAAAAGAAACTTGAGCAAATGTCTTGCTTGAATTTTATTTTTGCCTTTTTTCTTATAATACAATAATGAATACAAATGAAAGGCCATGAAAAGTCTTCATTGTTATATATTTGTATTATTGTCATTATGTTTTAATTGTATATATACTTTAGTTTTTACAATAAGGCAATATATATAATATGCATTACTCACAGTTGGGTGATCTAAACATTTATAGTTTTGCTTACTTTAAATAACATTGTGCTGATTTCCCAATGTAGTGTCTTTTTTTTTATTAGATTGAATATGATTCAGTAATATTTGTGTCGTATACCAACTGGTATTTATACTGTTATAGAAAGGGTTAACAAATGAGACCCAATGGTGAATGAAGGGTTAATTTGTGTGTGTGTGTGTATATGTATTTATGTGTGTGTATACATATATATACAAGTATACCTCACTTTACAGCGCTTTGTGGAGCTGAAGTTCAACCTCCAAGGATTTTGAAACAGTGCTGTAATCATCGTGTGATTGCGAGAAAAGTGACTGGCACCATTTTGTTATGCTTAGTTCACTCTGTTTACAGCATTACAGTGCAATCTGTGTCTCAGTGTTATAGTCTGGTAAATTTTACTACAGTAATTGTTATTATTTTACAGGTGCAGTATTTATTGAATACTAATTCAATACTGTGCTGTGCTAGTGTTAAGCTAAATGTAGCACTATTACACTCCTAATATATGTTAGTTCAAACATGTTTTCAAGTATTTAAACACAATGGCAAGTGAAAAGAAAGCTAAAACTGCCTTGTTTCACTTTAAGGCGATTTTCACTTTACAGCGGGGCTCCGGTCCCTAACCCGCTGTATGAGCGGGGTATACCTGTATATATATATATATATATATATATATATATATATAACATTCCAAAGAAAGGGCCTGCACTCACATCCACCAATTCGAGTGAACGTCTACCAGGGTGCTAAACCAGGGATAAACACAGTCACAATATGAAGATAGCACTCACTGGATTTGAATAAAACTTAGCTTTTATTACAAAATTCCATAAAATGTCCCATCAATCTTTAAATCAGACTCCCGGATGCCAGGCTACATCATGTGCCTGCATATTGGTTAAATCCATTTGAAAAAGGTGCCAGTCAGGCACCGAAACATCATGGGACATTTTATGGAAGTTTTGTAATAAAAGCTAAGTTTTATTAAAATCTTCATATTGTGACTATATATATATATATATATATATATATATATATATATACACACACACACATATACACACACACAGGAACAACTGTACTGAATACGTCACAAAACGCGCAGGTATGGACTTTTTGTTTGCTGACCTACAAGTGACTGCTACAATGGAAATGTTGTTTTAAGTACAAGCTAAATAAAGGCTAATTTTTACTTACTCATGGATGTCTACTTGTATTTGTGTTTGCATTGAATTGAATGAAGACATGTTTAATTCAGAACAAAAAGATGTAATATCAGACATGTTCAGTGCATGTATCCATTCCCTGCCAAAAATCAGGTGGCCCATATTTGAGAATACATTAAGACATTTCCATTGTCTTGCTATAAAATAACATGTCAGCCAAGTTTAAACATTTTCAAAATAAGACTAACGGCTAGATTACAAGTTTTGCGGTATGAGTAAAAAAGATACTTAGCATATTTTTACTTGATATGTGCTTTTTCTTTTTAAGTTTCCAATTTTTGTTATTTCCCGTGTGTCTCTACACAGTCTTTAACCCTTTAATTGTGGATGATAAGACCTGGTCGTCATCCACACTATGGGATAGATTACAAGTGGAACGCAAAATATTGCTTTTGCAAAGGGTGATATTTGTGCTCCACTTAGTAATACCAACGCAAGCAAATGTTCCCTGGTATTACAAGTTAGGTGCAATGCAAACTCAACCTCACATTCGCATTGCACAGAAGCTTTGCACTCACAAGTGCTCATCCATAGGTTCGGCAGGAGAACCATGAGCACAGTGAAGGGGGTAAGTTGTGAAGCGATGGGCAGCAAAGTGTAAATATATATGTATATGAATATATACATATATATTTATGTATGAAAAGAGAAGTGCTCTACCAGGAACGAACAGCAGCTCAGTGGCTTGTTGTATAGCCAGTTACCACCAAGGAGCAGCCTCTTTTAGCCCAGTTGTGCTTTTCACAGAGGAAAACTTTCCTGAAGTATATCAGTCTGATCCCGCCAAGTGAGGTCAGTTCAGCCCCGAAATACCAGGCAATTATCATTTGAACAAGGAACATAACAACCCCCAGACGATCGTGTCGGCCTTCTATGGGTCTCGTCAGTGAGGTGCAGCCATATTCCTCTAAGCACACTGGGCAAGGAGTCCACATCTGGTTTCCCCCATCACCCTTAGGGAGACCTCCCCAGAAAAAGAAAAGCGCTCTACCAGGAATGAACAACAGCTCAGTGGCTTGCTCTATGGCGGGTTTCCACCTAGGAGCAGCCTTTTTTAGCCAATAAAACTTTGCATATGAAAAGAGAAGTGCTCTACCAGGAACGAACAAGAGCTCAGTGTCTTGTTCTATGGCGAGTTACCACCTAGGAGCAGCCTCTTTTAGCCATATACACATATTAACTCATAAATATATATGTATACAAGTATATATATATATATATATAATTATTTAAAAAAAAAAAAAAAAGCTAGATTTTTTTATTTTGTCAAGAACTGCACTACACCTTATTTTGAGGGCAATTGTTGCACATTTTGAAAATTAACCAGAGATCTGATCTCTGATTTATTTTCTGAGCACTAATTGCTACTGCGAGCTTGCAGTAGCAATAACCAGCCACTTGTAATAGCTAGTTATTTATCATGCTCCAGTACATGGGCAAATTTTCAGTTTACGGGCACCCAATAAATTAGTGCTCTATATCTTTAGTGGAGATGATCAATATGTGCTGTCATCTGCTGGGAGGGGCGCTTTGTGAGCTTATCCTTGTCCCCACATGCTTACCCCTACATATGAAGTGCCAAGTAGCTCGGCATCACTGGGGGAATCCAAGGATGCTGGTGATGTCACCAGCCCTGTAGAGACCCGGAAGTGAAGGCTGCAGTAAGGGAGCTGAATGGAGGGGTAAATATTCAAACCACTCGATCTCAGCTCCCTTAAAAGGATACTAAACCCATTTTTTTTCTTTCATGATTCAGATAGATCATGCAATTTTAATGAACTTTGTAATTTACTCCTATAATTAGTTTTCTTCATTCTCTTGCTATCTTTATTTCAAAAGCAAGAATGTAAGCTTAGGATACGGACTATTTTTGGTTCAGAACCTGGGTTGCGCTTGCTGATTTGTGGTTAAATATAGCCACCAATCAGCAAGAGCTATCCAGGGTCCTGAACCAAAAATGGGCTGGCTCCTTAGTTAAGATTCCAGCTTTTTAAAATAAAGACAACAAGAGAACGAAGAAAAATGTATAATAGGAGTAAATTAGAAAGTTGCTTAAAATTGCATGCTCTATCTGAATCATGAAAGAAATAATGTGGGTTAAGTATCCCTTTAAGGGAGCTGAGATAGAGGGGTTTGAATATTTACCCCTCCATTCAGCTCTTTGTTAATTTTGTTTTTATATAGCTGTGTGCTGTTTGGCAAAAACAGACATATGAAATGAAAATGAGGACTATGCACAGTGCACACAAACGGAGTGAGAAATATCAGGGGACACAAGAAAACCAAGATGTTAAATAATGAAAAAGTACGCTAATCGTAGTTAGACTGGTCAAGATCGCCAGCTGAAATGGAATGCTTGTGCAGACCTGCAGATTGTGAAAGTTATAAGACACTGCATGCTTATATGACCTCTGAGTGAGCATACAGCAAAAATCTAGTATGGTTAAATAATCTGAAAAAGACGGAAGGAATCAAGAAAATATATAAGGAATATAATGCTTAAGAGACATTGGGAAACTGTGCTTTAGAAGTATTGTATAATGCTTGTTCAAGGCAGGTAGAGGGTAGGATAGGAAAGAGCAAACATTTAAAAGAGGGCTGCAAGAAGGATAAGAGATGGGAACTTAATGAGATGAGAGTTTATAGGATTAAGTAACCATGTGGTGAGATAATAGGAATAACCCAGACAGTTCTTACTCACTTATGTATTGAATGAACCTGCATCTCACTCTCTCACTTATGAATTCCAGTGATTCCCAAACATTTAAGGCTCTCCCCGATAGCTTCCCAATCAGGAGGGTAACTCTGTCGGCACTGGCAATGCCCTGCAGTTACACTAACGTGTTACTCCTGCTGTCTTTGTTACACTAACGTGTACTTCTGATGTCTCTGTTAAACTAACGTGTACTTCTGATGTATCTGTTACACTAGCGTGTTACTCCTGCTGTCTCTGTTAAACCAATGTGTTACTCCTGCTGTCTCTGTTACACCAACGTGTTACTCCTGCTGTCTCTGTTACACCAGCGTGTTACTCCTGCTGTCACTGTTACACCAACGTGTTACTCCTGCTGTATCTGTTACACTAACGTGTTACTTCTGTTGTCTCTGTTACACTGACTTGTTACTACTGCTGTATCTGTGACATAAACATGTACTACAGTACTGCTATATCTGTGACATAAACATGCACTCCTGTCTCTGTTACACTAACATAAACATGTACTCCTGCTGTATCTGTGACATAAACATGTACTCCTGCTGTATATGTGATATAAACATGTACTCCTGCTGTATCTGTGACATAAATATGTACTACTGCTGTATCTGTGACATAAACGTGTACTACTGTTGTATCTGTGACATAAACATGTACTCCTGCTGTATCTGTGACATAAACATGTACTACTGTTGTATCTGTGACATAAACATGTACTCCTGCGGTATCTGTGACATAAACATGTACTCCTGCTGTATCTGTGACGTAAACATGTACTCCTGCTGTATCTGTGATATAAACATGTACTCCTGCTGTATCTGTGACAAACATACCCTGCTGTATCTGTGACATACACATGTAAACCTGCTGTATCTGTGACATAAACAAGTACTACTGTTGTATCTGTGATATAAGCATGTACTACTGTTGAATCTGTGACATAAACATGAACTACTGTTGTATCTGTGACATACACATGTACTCATGATGTATCTGTGACATGAACATGTACTACTGTTGTATCTGTGACATAAACATGTACTCCTGTTGTATCTGTAACATAAACATGTACTACTGTTGTATCTGTGACATAAACATGTACTACTGCTGTATCTGTAACATAAACATGTACTACTGTTGTATCTGTGACATAAACATGTACTACTGCTGTATCTGTGACATAAACATGTACTACTGTTGTATCTGTGACATAAACATGTACTCCTGCTGTATCTGTGACATAAACATGTTACCCCTGCTGTATCTGAGACAAACATGTACCCTGCTGTATCTGTGGCATAAACATGTACTCCTGCTGTATCTGTGACGTAAACATGTACTCCTGCTGTATCTGTGATATAAACATGTACTCCTGCTGTATCTGTGACAAACGTACCCTGCTGTATCTGTGACATACACATGTAAACCTGCTGTATCTGTGACATAAACAAGTACTACTGTTGTATCTGTGATATAAGCATGTACTACTGTTGAATCTGTGACATAAACATGTACTACTGCTGTATCTGTGACATAAACATGAACTACTGTTGTATCTGTGACATACACATGTACTCATGATGTATCTGTGACATGAACATGTACTACTGTTGTATCTGTGACATAAACATGTACTCCTGTTGTATCTGTAACATAAACATGTACTACTGTTGTATCTGTGACATAAACATGTACTACTGCTGTATCTGTAACATAAACATGTACTACTGTTGTATCTGTGACATAAACATGTACTACTGCTGTATCTGTGACATAAACATGTACTACTGTTGTATCTGTGACATAAACATGTACTACTGCTGTATCTGTGACATAAACATGTACTGCTGTTGTATCTGTGACATAAACATGCACTTCTGCTGTATCTGTGACATAAACATGTACTCCTGCTGTATATGTGACATAAACATGTACTCCTGCGGTATCTGTGACATAAACATGTACTACTGCTGTATCTGTGACATAAACATGTACTACTGTTGTATCTGTGACATAAACATGTACTACTGCTGTATCTGTGACATAAACATGTACTACTGCTGTATCTGTGACATAAACATGTACTACTGCTGTATCTGTGACATAAACATGTGCTCCTGCTCTATCTGTGACATAAACATGTTACTCATGTTGTATCTGTGTCATAAACATGTACTACTGTTGTATCTGTGACATAAACATGTACTACTGCTGTATCTGTGACATAAACATGTATTACTGTTGTATCTGTGACATAAACATGTAATTCTGCTGTATCTGTGACATAAACATGTTACTCCTGATGTATCTGTGACATAAACATGTACTGCTGTTGTATCTGTGACATAAACATGTACTACTGTTGTATCTGTGACATAAACATGTACTACTACTGTATCTGTGACATAAACATGTACTACTGTTGTATCTGTGACATAAACATGTACTACTGCTGTATCTGTGACATAAACATGTACTACTGCTGTATATGTGACATAAACATGTACTACTGTTGTATCTGTGACATAAACATGTACTACTGTTGTATCTGTGACATAAACATGTACTACTGCTGTATCTGTGACATAAACATGCACTCCTGCTGTATCTGTGACATAAACATGTACTACTGTTGTATCTGTGACATAAACATGTACTCCTGCTGTATCTGTGACAAAAACATGTACTACTGTTGTATCTGTGACATAAACATGCACTCCTGCTGAATCTGTGACATAAACATGTACTACTGTTGTATCCGTGACATAAACATGTACTACTGCTGTATCTGTGACATAAACATGTACTCCTGCAGTATCTGTGACATAAACATGTACTACTGCTGTATCTGTGACATAAACATGTACTACTGTTGTAGCTGTGACATAAACATGTACTACTGCTGTATCTGTGACATAAACATGTACGACTGTTGTATCTGTGACATAAACATGTACTCCTGCTCTATCTGTGACATAAACATGTTACTCATGTTGTATCTGTGACATAAACATGTACTACTGTTGTATCTGTGACATAAACATGTACTACTGTTGTATCTGTGACATAAACATGTACTCCTGCTCTATCCGTGACATAAACATGTTACTCATGTTGTATCTGTGATATAAACATGTTACTACTGGTGTATCTGTGACATAAATATGTACTGCTGTTGTATCTGTGACATAAACATGTACTACTGTTGTATCTGTGACATAAACTGTCTCTGTTACACTAACGTGTTACTCCTGCTGTCTCTGTTACACTAACGTGTACTCCTGTTGTCTCTGTTACACTAACTTGTTACTACTGCTATATCTTTGACAAACATGTACTCCTGCTGTATCTGTGACATAAACACGTACTACTGTTGTATCTGTGACATAAACATGTACTACTGTTGTATCTGTGACACAAATATGTACTACTGCTGTATCTGGGACATAAACATGTACTACTCTTGTATCTGTGACATAAACATGTACTCCTGCTGTATCTGTGACATAAACATGTAATCCTGCTGTATCTGTGACATAAACATGCACTCCTACTGTATCTGTGACATAAACATGTACTCATGATGTATCCGTGACATAAACATGTACTACTGTTATATCTGTGACATAAACATGTACTCCTGTTCTATCTGTGACATAAACATGTACTACTGTTGTATCTGTGACATAAACATGTACTACTGCTGTATCTGTGATATAAACATGTACTCCTGCAGTATCTGTGACATAAACATGTACTACTGTTGTATCTGTGACATAAACATGTACTCCTGTTCTATCTGTGACATAAGCATGTACTACTGTTGTATCTGTGACATAAACATGTAGTACTGCTGTATCTGTGACATAAACATGTACTCCTGCAGTATCTGTGACATAAACATGTACTACTGCTGTATCTGTGACATAAACATGTACTACGGCTGTATCTGTGACATAAACATGTACTACTGTTGTATCTGTGACATAAACATGTACTACTGTTGTATCTGTGACATAAACATGTATTACTGTTGTATCTGTGACATAAACATGTACTTCTGCTGTATCTGTGACATAAACATGTTACTCCTGATGTATCTGTGACATAAACATTTACTCCTGCTGTATCTGTGACATAAACATGCACGCCTGTTGTATCTGTGACATAAACATGTACTACTGTTGTATCTGTGACATAAACTGTCTCTGTTACACTAACGTGTTACTCCTGCTGTATCTGTTCAACTAACGTGTTACTCCTGTTGTATCTGTTACACTTAAGTGTTACTCCTGTTGTCTCTGTTACACTAAAGTCTACTTCTGATGTATCTGTTACACTAACGTGTTACTCCTGCTGTCTCTGTTACACTAACGTGTACTTCTGCTGTCTCTGTTACACTAACGTGAACTTCTGATGTATCTGTTACACTAACATGTTACTCCTGCTGTATCTGTTACACTAAGTACATGTTTACACACTAAAGTCTACTTCTGATGTATCTGTTACACTAACGTGTTACTCCTGCTGTCTCTGTTACACTAACATGTACTTCTGCTGTCTCTGTTACACTAACGTGAACTTCTGATGTATCTGTTACACTAACGTGTTACTCCTGTTGTATCTGTTACACTAACGTGTTACTCCTGTTGTCTCTGTTACACTAAAGTCTACTTCTGATGTATCTGTTACACTAACGTGTTACTCCTGCTGTCTCTGGTACACTAACGTGAACTTCTGATGTATCTGTTACACTAACATGTTACTCCTGCTGTATCTGTTACACTAAGTACATGTTACACCTGCTATCCCTGTTACACTAGCGTGTTACTCCTGCTGTCTCTGTTACACCAACGTGTTACTCCTGCTGTATCTGTTACACTAACGTGTTACTCCTGTTGTCTCTGTTACACTAACCTGTTACTACTGCTGTATCTTTGACAAACATGTACTCATGATGTATCTGTGACATAAACATGTACTACTATTGTATCTGTGACATAAACATGCAATACTGTTTTATTTGTGACATAAACATGTAGTACTGTTGTATCTGTGACATAAACATGTACTACTGCTGTATCTGTGACATAAACATGTACTACTGTTGTATCTGTGACATAAACATGTACTACTGCTGTATCTGTGACATAAACATGTACTACTGTTGTATCTGTGACATAAACATTTACTCCTGCTGTATCTGTGACATAAACATGCATGCCTGTTGTATCTGTGACATAAACATGTACTACTGTTGTATCTGTTACATAAACTGTCTCTGTTATACTAACGTGTTACTCCTGCTGTCTCTGTTACACTAACGTGTACTTCTGATTTATCTGTTACACTAACATGTTAGTCCTGCTGTATCTTTTACACTAACGTGTTACTCCTGTTGTCTCTGTTACACTAACGTGTACTTCTGATGTATCTGTTACACTAACGTGTACTTCTGATGTATCTGTTACACTAATGTTTTACTCCTGCTGTCTCTGTTACACTAACGTGTACTCCTGCTGTCTCTGTTACACTAACGTGTACTTCTGATGTCTCTGTTACACTAACATGTTACTCCTGCTGTATCTGTTACACTAAATACATGTTACACCTGCTGTCCCTCTTACACTAGCGTGTTACTCCTGCTGTCTCTGTTACACCAACATGTTACTCCTGCTGTCTCTGTTACACTAACGTGTACTCCTGCTGTCTCTGTTACAGTAACGTGTACTTCTGATGTATCTGTTACACTAACATGTTACTCCTGCTGTATCTGTTACACTAAGTACATGTTACACCTGCTGTCTCTATTACACTAGCGTGTTACTCCTGCTGTCTCTGTTACACCAACGTGTTACTCCTGCTGTATCTGTTACACTAACGTGCTACTCCTGTTGTCTCTGTTACACTAACTTGTTACTACTGCTGTATCTTTGACAAACATGTACTCAAGCTGTATCTGTGACATAAACATGTACTACTGTTGTATCTGTGACATAAACATGTACTACTGCTGTATCTGTGACATAAACATGTACTACTGTTGTATCTGTGACATATACATTTACTCCTGCTGTATCTGTGACATAAACATGCACGCCTGTTGTATCTGTGACATAAACATGTACTACTGTTGTATCTGTGACATAAACTGTCTCTGTTACACTAACGTGTTACTCCTGCTGTCTGTTACACTAACGTGTACTTCTGATGTATCTGTTACACTAACATGTTAGTCCTGCTCTATCTGTTACACTAACGTGTTACTCCTGTTGTCTCTGTTACACTAAAGTGTACTTCTGATGTATCTGTTACACTAACGTGTACTTCTGATGTATCTGTTATACTAACATGTTACTCTTGCTGTATCTGTTACACTAAGTACATGTTACACCTGCTGTCTCTGTTACACCAACGTGTTACTCCTGCTGTATCTGTTACACTAACGTGTTACTCCTGTTGTCTCTGTTACACTAACCTGTTACTACTGCTGTATCTTTGACAAACATGTACTCATGATGTATCTGTGACATAAACATGTACTACTGTTGTATCTGTGACATAAACATGCAATACTGTTTTATTTGTGACATAAACATGTACTACTGTTGTATCTGTGACATAAACATGTACTACTGCTGTATCTGTGACATAAACATGTACTACTGTTGTATCTGTGACATAAACATGCAATACTGTTTCATTTGTGACATAAACATGTACTACTGTTGTATCTGTGACATAAACATGTACTACTGCTGTATCTGTGACATAAACATGTACTACTGTTGTATCTGTGACATAAACATGCAATACTGTTTTATTTGTGACATAAACATGTACTTCTGCTGTATCTGTGACATAAACATGTTACTCCTGATGTATCTGTGACATAAACATGTACTGCTGTTGTATCTGTGACATAAACATGTACTACTGTTGTATCTGTGACATAAACATTTACTCCTGCTGTATCTGTGACATAAACTGTTTCTGTTACACTAACGTGTTACTCCTGCTGTCTCTGTTACACTAACGTGTACTTCTGATGTATCTGTTACACTAACATGTTAGTCCTGCTATATCTGTTACACTAACGTGTTACTCCTGTAGTCTCTGTTACACTAAAGTGTACTTCTGATGTATCTTTTACACTAACGTGTATTTCTGCTGTCTCTGTTACACTAGCATGTTACTCCTGCTGTCTCTGTTACACTAACGTCTACTTCTGATGTATCTGTTATACTAACATGTTACTCTTGCTGTATCTGTAACACTAAGTACATGTTACACCTGCTGTCTCTGTTACACTAGCGTGTTACTCCTGCTGTCTCTGTTACACCAACGTGTTACTCCTGCTGTATCTGTTACACTAACGTGTTACTCCTGTTGTCTCTGTTACACTAACCTGTTACTACTGCTGTATCTTTGACAAACATGTACTCATGATGTATCTGTGACATAAACATGTACTACTGTTGTATCTGTGACATAAACATGCAATACTGTTTTATTTGTGACATAAACATGTACTACTGTTGTATCTGTGACATAAACATGTACTACTGCTGTATCTGTTACATAAACATGTACTACTGTTGTATCTGTGACATAAACATGCAATACTGTTTTATTTGTGACATAAACATGTACTACTGTTGTATCTGTGACATAAACATGTACTACTGTTGTATCTGTGACATAAACATTTACTCCTGCTGTATCTGTGACATAAACATGCATGCCTGTTGTATCTGTGACATAAACATGTACTACTGTTGTATCTGTTACATAAACTGTCTCTGTTATACTAACGTGTTACTCCTGCTGTCTCTGTTACACTAACGTGTACTTCTGATTTATCTGTTACACTAACATGTTAGTCCTGCTGTATCTTTTACACTAACGTGTTACTCCTGTTGTCTCTGTTACACTAACGTGTACTTCTGATGTATCTGTTACACTAACGTGTACTTCTGATGTATCTGTTACACTAATGTTTTACTCCTGCTGTCTCTGTTACACTAACGTGTACTCCTGCTGTCTCTGTTACACTAACGTGTACTTCTGATGTCTCTGTTACACTAACATGTTACTCCTGCTGTATCTGTTACACTAAGTACATGTTACACCTGCTGTCCCTCTTACACTAGCGTGTTACTCCTGCTGTCTCTGTTACACCAACATGTTACTCCTGCTGTCTCTGTTACACTAACGTGTACTCCTGCTGTCTCTGTTACACTAACGTGTACTTCTGATGTATCTGTTACACTAACATGTTACTCCTGCTGTATCTGTTACACTAAGTACATGTTACACCTGCTGTCTCTATTACACTAGCGTGTTACTCCTGCTGTCTCTGTTACACCAACGTGTTACTCCTGCTGTATCTGTTACACTAACGTGCTACTCCTGTTGTCTCTGTTACACTAACTTGTTACTACTGCTGTATCTTTGACAAACATGTACTCAAGCTGTATCTGTGACATAAACATGTACTACTGTTGTATCTGTGACATAAACATGTACTACTGCTGTATCTGTGACATAAACATGTACTACTGTTGTATCTGTGACATATACATTTACTCCTGCTGTATCTGTGACATAAACATGCACGCCTGTTGTATCTGTGACATAAACATGTACTACTGTTGTATCTGTGACATAAACTGTCTCTGTTACACTAACGTGTTACTCCTGCTGTCTGTTACACTAACGTGTACTTCTGATGTATCTGTTACACTAACATGTTAGTCCTGCTCTATCTGTTACACTAACGTGTTACTCCTGTTGTCTCTGTTACACTAAAGTGTACTTCTGATGTATCTGTTACACTAACGTGTACTTCTGATGTATCTGTTATACTAACATGTTACTCTTGCTGTATCTGTTACACTAAGTACATGTTACACCTGCTGTCTCTGTTACACTAGCGTGTTACTCCTGCTGTCTCTGTTACACCAACGTGTTACTCCTGCTGTATCTGTTACACTAACGTGTTACTCCTGTTGTCTCTGTTACACTAACCTGTTACTACTGCTGTATCTTTGACAAACATGTACTCATGATGTATCTGTGACATAAACATGTACTACTGTTGTATCTGTGACATAAACATGCAATACTGTTTTATTTGTGACATTAACATGTACTACTGTTGTATCTGTGATATAAACATGTACTACTGCTGTATCTGTGACATAAACATGTACTACTGTTGTATCTGTGACATAAACATGCAATACTGTTTCATTTGTGACATAAACATGTACTACTGTTGTATCTGTGACATAAACATGTACTACTGCTGTATCTGTGACATAAACATGTACTACTGTTGTATCTGTGACATAAACATGCAATACTGTTTTATTTGTGACATAAACATGTACTTCTGCTGTATCTGTGACATAAACATGTTACTCCTGATGGATCTGTGACATAAACATGTACTGCTGTTGTATCTGTGACATAAACATGTACTACTGTTGTATCTGTGACATAAACATGTACTACTGTTGTATCTGTGACATAAACATGCAATACTGTTTTATTTGTGACATAAACATGTACTACTGTTGTATCTGTGACATAAACATGTACTACTGTTGTATCTGTGACATAAACATGTACTACTGTTGTATCTGTGACATAAACATTTACTCCTGCTGTATCTGTGACATAAACATGCACGCCTGTTGTATCTGTGACATAAACATGTACTACTGTTTTATCTGTTACATAAACTGTCTCTGTTATACTAACGTGTGACTCCTGCTGTCTCTGTTACACTAACGTGTACTTCTGATTTATCTGTTACACTAACATGTTAGTCCTGCTGTATCTGTTACACTAACGTGTTACTCCTGTTGTCTCTGTTACACTAATGTGTACTTCTGATGTATCTGTTACACTAACGTGTTACTCCTGCTGTCTCTGTTACACTAACGTGTACTCCTGCTGTCTCTGTTACACTAACGTGTACTTCTGATGTATCTGTTACACTAACATGTTACTCCTGTTGTATCTGTTACACTAAGTACATGTTACACCTGCTGTCTCTGTTATACTAGCGTGTTACTCCTGTTGTCTCTGTTACACTAACTACTGCTGTATCTTTAACAAACATGTACTCATGCTGTATCTGTGACATAAACATGTACTACTGTTGTATCTGTGACATAAACATGTACTACTGTTGTATCTGGGACATAAACATGTACTACTGTTGTATCTGTGACATAAACATGTACTCATGCTGTATCTGTGACATAAACATGTACTACTGTTGTATCTGTGACATAAACATGTACTACTGTTGTATCTGGGACATAAACATGTACTACTGTTGTATCTGTGACATAAACATGTACTCCTGCTGTATCTGTGACATAAACATGCACTCCTGCTGTATCTGTGACATAAACATGTACTACTGCTGTATCCATGACATAAACATGTACTATAGTTGTATCTGTGACATAAACATGTACTCCTGTTCTATCTGTGACATAAACATGTACTACTGTTGTATCTGTGACATAAACATGTACTACTGCTGTATCTGTGACATAAACATGTACTACTGTTGTATCTGTGACATAAACATGTACTCCTGCTGTATCTGTGACATAAACATGTTACTCCTGCTGTATCTGTGACATAAACATGTACTACTGCTGTATCTGTGACAAGCATGTACCCTGCTGTATCTGTGACATAAACATGTACTACTGCTGTATCTGTGACAAACATGTACCCTGCTGTATCTGTGACATAAACATGTACTCCTGCTGTGTCTGTGACATAAACATATACTCCTGCTATATCTGTGACATAAACGTACTACTGTTGTATCTGTGACATCAACATGTACTACTGTTGTATCTGTGATATAAACATGTACTACTGTTGTATCTGTGATATAAATATGTACTACTGCTGTATCTGTGACATAAACATGTACTCCTGCTGTATCTGTGACATAAACATCTACTACTGTTGTATGTGTGACATAAACATGCACTCCTGCTGTATCTGTGACATAAACATGTACTACTGCTGTATCTGTGACATAAACATATACTACTGTTGCATCTGTGACATAAACATGTACCCTGCTGTATCTGTGACATAAACATGTACTACTGTTGTATCTGTGACATAAACATGTACTCCTGCTCTATCTGTGACATAAACATGTTACTCCTGTTGTATCTGTGGCATAAACATGTACTACTGTTGTATCTGTGACATAAACATGTACTACTGCTGTATCTATGACATAAACATGTACTACTGTTGTAGGGTTGCCACCCGTCCCTTGAAATACAGAACACTTATAAGTTACACATGCTGCAGGGTGTACAGGGAAGAATATGAATAGTGTTATCCAGAAACACAATACATGTTTCCATGCACACCCTGCAGTATGTGTAACTCATAAGTGTCCAGGAAAACATGGCTGAGGTGGTAACCCTAGTTGTATCTGTGACATAAACATGTACTCCTGCTCTATCTGTGACATAAATATGTTACTCCTGTTGTATCTGTGATATAAACATGTACTACTGCTGTATCTGTGACATAAACATGTACTACTGCTGTATCTGTGACATAAACATGCACGCCTGTTGTATCTGTGACATAAACATGTACTACTGTTGTATCTGTGACATAAATATGTACTCCTGTTCTATCTGTGACATTAACAAGTTACTTCTGCTGTATATGTGACAAACATGTACTACTGCTGTATCTGTGACATAAACATGTACTCCTGCTGTTTCTGTGACATAAACATGCACGCCTGTTGTATCTGTGACATAAACATGTACTACTACTCTATCTGTGACATAAACATGTACTCCTGTTCTATCTGTGACAAACATGTACTCCTGCTGTATCTGTGACATAAACATGTACTATTGTTGTGGCCAATCCAGCCCTGTCTATCTGTGACATAAACATGTACTCCTGTTCTATCTGTGACATAAACATGTACTACTGTTGTATCGGTGACATAAACATGTACTACTGCTGTATCTGTGACATAAACATGTACTACTACTCATTCTGTGACATAAACATGTACTACTACTCATTCTGTGACATAAACATGTACTACTGTTGTATCTGTGACATAAACATGTACTACTACTCTATCTGTGACATAAAAATGTACCCCTGTTCTATCTGTGACATAAACATGCACTTCTGTTGTATCTGTGACATAAAAATGTACCACTGCTGTATCTGTGACATAAAAAACATGCACACCTGTTATATCTGTGACATAAAAATGTACCACTGCTGTATCTGTGACATAAACATGCACACCTGTTGTATCTGTGACATAAAAATGTACTACTGCTGTATCTGTGACACAAACATGCACTCTTGCCTGCATTTTACTCTGCTATACAGCTAGGAGAGGGGTAGGGAGCAGAAGGATTTAAAAAAAAAAAAATGAAGAAATAGGTAGTAAAAATGTACAGTACTCACCCACCAGTTCACCCTGGAGCAACCTTACGGCTAGATTACGAGTTTATTCGCTAAAAATTTGCGTGGCTAACGCTCCTTTTTTCTCCACAGCTTACTTTAAACAACGCTGGTATTAAGAGTTTTCTGAATGGCTGCGTTAGCCTCAGAAAAGTGAGCGTTGAGCAAAATTTAGCTCCACTTCTCACCTCAATACCAGCGTTGCTTACGGTAGCGGTAAGTTGGAAAAACGTGCTCGTGCATGATTTCCCCATAGGAAACAATGGGGCTGAGCTGGGTGAAAAAAAACCTAACACCTGCAAAAAGCAGCATTCAGCTCCTAACACAGCCCCATTGTTTCCTATGGGGAAACACTTTCTAAGTCTACACCTAACACCCTAACATGAACCCCGAGTCTAAACACCCCTAACCTTACACTTATTAACCCCTAATCTGCCTCCCCCGACATTGCCAACACCTGCATAATATTATTAACCCCTAATCTGCCTCCCTCGACACCGCCGCCACCTACATTATACCTATGAACCCCTAATCTGCTGCCCCTAACATCGCCCCGACATCTACATTATATTTATTAACCCCTAATCTCCTCCCCAACGTCGCCGCTACTTACCTACAATTATTAACCCCTAATCTCCCGCCTCCAACGTTGCTGCTACTATAATAAAGTTATTAACCTCTAAACCTAAGTCTAACCCTAACCCTAACAACCCCCTAAGTTATATCTATTTTTAATAAATCTAAATAAAATTTCTAAAATGAAATAAATTAATCCTATTTAAAGCGAAATACTTACCTATAAAATAAACCCTAATATTGCTACAATATAACTAATAGTTACTATGTAGCTATTTTAGGATTTATTTTTATCTTACAGGCAACTTTGTAATTATTTTAACTAGCTACAATAGCTATTAAATAGTTAATAGCTATTTAATAGCTACCTAGTTAAAATAATTACAAAATTACCTGTAAAATAAATCCTAACCTAAGTTACAAATACACCTAACACTACACTATCAATAAATTAATTAAATAAATTACCTACAATTATTTAAACTAAAATACAATTAAATAAACTAAACTATAGTACAAAAAAAACAAACACTAATTTACAAAAAATAAAAGAATATTACAAGAATTTTAATCAAATTACACCTAATCTAAGCCCCCTAATAAAATAAAAAAGCCCCCCAAAATAATAAAATTCCCTACCCTATACTAAATTACAAAAGTAATCAGCTATTTTACCAGCCCTTAAAAGGGCTTTTTGCGGGGCAAAAAAAAATACAAGACCCCCCCCAACATTACAACCCACCACCCACACACCCCTACTCTAAAACCCATAGAATTGACCTCGCATTCTATTGGTTGATCCAATCAGCCAATCGGATTGAACTTCAATCCAATTGGCTGATTAAATCAACCAATTGGATTTTTCCTACCTTAATTCCGATTGGCTGATAGAATCCTATCAGCCAATCGGAATTCGAGGGACGCCATCTTGGATGACGTCATTTAAAGGAACCTTCATTCGTCATTAGTCGTCGGGAAGAAGAGGATGCTCCGCATCGAATGTCTTGAAGATGGACCCGCTCCGCGCCGGATGGATGAAGATAGAAGATGCCGCTTGGATAAAGCCTTCTCCCGGTCCGAATATCCTCTTCTGCCTCATCGGATTAACACTTCTGGAAGGATCGGATGACCAGTGGTGCCCGGCTGGGTGAACACGGCTCAAGGTAGGGTGATCTTCGATGGGGTAGTGTTAGTTTTTTTTAAGGGGGGATCGGGTGGGTTTTAGAGTAGGGGTGTGTGGGTGGGGGGTTGTAATGTGGGGGGGTCTTGTATTTTTTTTTCAGGTAAAAGAGCTGATTACTTTGGGGCAATGACCCGCAAAAAGCCATTTTAAGGGCTGGTAAAAGAGCTGATTACTTTTGTAATTTAGTATAGGGTAGGGAATTTTATTATTTTGGGGGGCTTAGATTAGGTGTAATTAGATTAAAATTCTTGTAATATTTTTTTATTTTTTGTAATTTAGTGTTTGTTTGTTTTTTGTACTATAGTTTAGTTTATTTAATTGTATTTTAGTTTAGATAATTGTAGGTAATTTATTTAATTAATTTATTGATAGTGTAGTGTTAGGTTTATTTGTAACTTAGGTTAGGATTTATTTTACAGGTAATTTTGTAATTATTTTAACTAGGTAGCTATTAAATAGTTATTAACTATTTAATAGCTATTGTAAAATAAATACAAAGTTGCCTGTAAAATAAATATAAATCCTAAAATAGCTACAATGTAACTATTAGTTATATTGTAGCTATATTAGGGCTTATTTTATAGGTAAGTATTTAGTTTTAAATAGGAATAATTTACGGCTAGATTTAGAGTTTGGCGGTAGCCGTCAAAACCAGCGTTAGGGGGTCCTAACGCTGGTTTTTACCGCCCGCTGGTATTTGGAGTCAGTCATTAAAGGGTCTAACGCTCACTTTGCCACGACTTTTCCATACCGCAGATCCCCCTACGCCAATTGCGTATCCTATCTTTTCAATGGGATCTTTCTAACGCCGGTATTTAGAGTTGTGGCTGAAGTGAGCGTTAGAAATCTAACGACAAAACTCCAGCCACAGAAAAAAAACAGGAGTTAAGAGCTTTTTGGGCTAACGCCGGCTCATAAAGCTCTTAACTACTGTGCTCTAAAGTACACTAACACCCATAAACTACCTATGTACCCCTAAACCGAGGTCCCCCCACATCGCCGCCACTATAATAAAAAAATGTAACCCCTAATCTGCCGACCGCACACCGCCGCCACCTACGTTATCCCTATGTACCCCTAATCTGCTGCCCCTAATACCGCTGACACCTACATAATATTTATTAACCCCTAATCTGCCGCCCCCAACGTCGCCTCCACCTACCTACACTTTCTTAACCCCTAATCTGCCGACCGGACCTCACCGCTACTATAATAAATGTATTGACCCTTAATCCGCCTCACTCCCGCCTCAATAACCCTATAATAAATAGTATTAACCCCTAATTTTACCTCCCTAACATCGCCGCCACCTAACTTCAAGCATTAACCCCAAATCTGCCGACCGGACCTCACCGCTACTCTAATACATTTTTTAACCCCTAAAGCTAATTCTAACCCTAACCCTTACACCCCCCTAAGTTAAATATAATTTAAATCTAACTAAATAAATTAACTCTTATTAAATAAATTATTCCTATTTAAAGCTAAATACTTACCTGTAAAATAAACCCTAATATAGCTACAATATAAATTATAATTATATTGTAGCTATTTTAGGATTAATATTTATTTTACAGGCAACTTTGTAATTATTTTAACCAGGTACAATAGCTATTAAATAGTTAATAACTATTTAATAGTTACCTAGTTAAAATAATTACAAAATTACCTGTAAAATAAATCCTAACCTAAGTTACAATTAAACCTAACACTACACTATCAATAAATAAATTAAATAAACTACCTACAATTATCTACAATTATACCTAACACTACACTATCAATAAATTAATTAACCCCTTAATGACAACTGACGTACCAGGTACGTCCTGCAAAAACTAGCAGTTAGTGACAATGGACGTACCTGGTACGTCAGTTGTCTAAGAGAGTGCTGGAAGCGATCGCAATCGCTTCCAGCAGCTCTCAGGGTATTGCAGTGATGCCTCGATATTGAGGCATCCTGCAATACCCTTTAAAAAGCATCCGATGCAGAGAGAGCCACTCTGTGGCCCTCTCTGCACCGGTAGCGATGGGGCCGTTCGTTGGTGGGTGGGAGCTTACAGGGAGGAGGGCGGGGGGCCTGCGTGCGCGCGCGCGTGTGTGTGCGCGCGCGCGCGCGTGCAGCAATCACTGCCACCAATTAATTTTGTTAAGAGGGAGGGGGGGGCAGCAAACTGTAAAAATGTTTTAATAATAATACGATCTGGTAGGGTTAGGGGGGTGGGGGTACCGGGGGGGCAAGTACACTACAGAAAAAATGAAAAAAATATTTAAAAGTAAAAAAAAAACACTTTATTTTTTGGGGAAAACTGGGTACTGGCAGACAGCTGCCAGTACCCAAGATGGTGGCAAATAGGTAGGTGGGGAGGGTTAGAGAGGTGTTTGGGGGGGATCAGGGAGGTTGGGGGTTAAGGCAGGGGTCCATCACAGATGAATAATTAAAAAAAAAAAAAAAAAAAAAACACCTTTTATTTTAGTACTGGCAGACTTTCTGCCAGTACTTAAGATGGCGGGGACAATTGTGGGGTGGGGGAGGGAAGAGAGCTGTCTGGGAGGGATCAGGGGGTGGGATGTGTCAGGTGGGAGGCAAATCTCTACACTAAAGCTAAAATTAACCCTGCAAGCTCTCTACAAGCTACCTAATTAACCCCTTCACTGCTGGGCTTAATACAAGTGTGGTGCGCAGCAGCATTTAGCGGCCTCCTAATTGCCAAAAAGCAACGCCAAAGCCATATATGTCTGCTATTTCTGAACAAAGGAGATCCCAGAGAAGCATTTACAACCATTTGTGCCATAATTGCACAAGCTGTTTGTAAATAATTTAAGTGAGAAACCTAAAATTGTGAAAAATGTCACTTTTTTTTTTATTTGCTCGCATTTGGCGGTGAAATGGTGGCATGAAATATACTAAAATGGGCCTAGATCAATACTTTGGGTTGTCTACTACACTACACTAAAGCTAAAATTAACCCTTCAAGGTCCCTACAAGATCCCTAATTAACCCCTTCACTGCTGGGCATAATACACGTGTGGTGCGCAGCTGCATTTAGCGGCCTTCTAATTACCAAAAAGCAACGCCAAAGCCATATATGTCTGCTATTTCTGAACAAAGGGGATCCCAGAGAAGCATTTACAACCATTTGTGCCATAATTGCACAAACTGTTTGTAAATAATTTCAGTGAGAAACCTAAAGTTAGTGACAAAATTTGTGAAAAAGTGAACAATTTTTTTTATTTGCTCGCATTTGGCAGTGAAATGGTGGCATGAAATATACCAAAATGGGCATAAATCAATACTTTGGGTTGTCTTCTAAAAAAAAAAATATAAATGTCAAGGGATATTCAGGGATTCCGGACAGATATCAGTGTTCCAATGTAACTAGCGCTAATTTTGAAAAAAGGTGGTTTGGAAATAGCAAAGTTCTACTTGTACTTATTGCCCTATAACTTGCAAAAAAAGCAAACAACATGTAACCATTGGGTATTTCTAAACTCAGGACAAAATTTAGAAACTATTTAGCATGGGTGTTTTTTGGTGGTTGTAGATGTGTAACAGATTTTGGAGGTCAAAGTTAGAAAAAGTGTGTTTTTTTCCATTTTTTCCTCATATTTTATATATTTTTTATATTAAATTATAAGATGTGATGAAAAAAATGGTATCTTTAGAAAGTCCATTTAATGGCGAGAAAAAACGGTATATAATATGTGTGGGTACAGTAAATGAGTAAGAGGGAAATTACAGCTAAACACAAACACTGCAGAAATTTAAAAATAGCCATTGTCATTAAGGGTAAGAAAACTGAAAAATGGTCCGGTCATTAAGGGGTTAAATACAATACCTACAAATAAATACAATTAAATAAACTAACTAAAGTACAAAAAATAAAAAAGAACTAAGTTACAAAAAATAAAAAAATATTTACAAACATTAGAAAAATATTACAACAATTTTAAACTAATTACACCTACTCTAAGCCCCCTAATAAAATAACAAAGACCCCCAAAATAAAAAAATGCCCTACCCTATTCTAAAATTAAAATAGAAAAGCTCTTTTACCTTACCAGCCCTGAAAAGGTCCCTTTTCGGGGCATGCCCCAAAGAATTCAGCTCTTTTGCCTGTAAAAAAAAACATACAATACCCCCCCCAACATTACAACCCACAACCCACATACCCCTAATCTAACCCAAACCCCCCTTAAATAAACCTAACACTAAGCCCCTGAAGATCTCCCTACCTTGTCTTCACCCCGCCGGGTTCACCGATCGATCCAGAAGAGCCTCCGATGTCTTGATCCAAGCCCAAGCGGGGGGCTGAAGATGTCCATGATCCGGCTGAAGTCTTCATCCAAGCGGGAGCTGAAGAGGTCCATGATCCGACTGAAGTCTTCTATCAAGCGGCATCTTCAATCTTCTTTCTTCCGGATCCATGTAGTTCATCCCGCCGACGCGGAACATCCATCTTCACCAACGACTTCCCGACGAATGACAGTTCCTTTAAGGGACGTCATCCAAGATGGCGTCCCTCGAATTCCGATTGGCTGATAGGATTCTATGAGCCAATCAGAATTAAGGTAGGAAATTCTGATTGGCTGATGGAATCAGCCAATCAGATTCAAGTTCAATCCGATTGGCTGATCCAATCAGCCAATCAGATTGAGCTTGCATTCTATTGGCTGTTCCGATCAGAATTGAACTTGGATTGAACTTGAATCTGATTGGCTGATTCCATCAGCCAATCAGAATGTTCCTACCTTAATTCCGATTGGCTGATAGAATCCTATCAGCCAATCGGAATTCGAGGGACGCCATCTTGGATGACATCCCTTAAAGGAACCGTCATTCGTCGGGAAGTCGTCGGTGAAGATTGATGTTCCGCGTCGGCGGGATGAACTACATGGATCCGGAAGAAAGAAGATTGAAGATGCCGCTTGATAGAAGACTTCAGTCGGATCATGGACCTCTTCAGCTCCCGCTTGGATGAAGACTTCAGCCGGATCATGGACATCTTCAGCCCCCCGCTTGGGCTTGGATCAAGACATCGGAGGCTCTTCTGGATCGATCGGTGAACCCGGCGTGGTGAAGACAAGGTAGGGAGATCTTCAGGGGCTTAGTGTTAGGTTTATTTAAGGGGGTTTGGGTTAGATTAGGGGTATGTGGGTGGTGGGTTGTAATGTTGGGGGGGGTATTGTATGTTTGAGCTGAATTCTTTGGGGCATGCCCTGCAAAGGGCCCTTTTTAGGGCTGGTAAGGTAAAAGAGCTTTTCTATTTTAATTTTAGAATAGGGTAGGGCATTTTTTTATTTTGGGGGTCTTTGTTATTTTATTAGGGGGCTTAGAGTAGGTGTAATTAGTTTAAAATTGTTGTAATATTTTTCTAATGTTTGTAAATATTTTTTTATTTTTTGTAACTTAGTTCTTTTTTATTTTTTTGTACTTTAGTTAGTTTATTTAATTGTATTTATTTGTAGGTATTGTATTTAATTAATTTATTGATAGTGTAGTGTTTGGTTTAATTGTAACTTAGGTTAGGATTTATTTTACAGGTAATTTTGTAATTATTTTAACTAGGTAACTATTAAATAGTTATTAACTATTTAATAGCTATTGTACCTGGTTAAAATAATTACAAAGTTGCCTGTAAAATAAATATTAATCCTAAAATAGCTACAATATAATTATAATTTATATTGTAGCTATATTAGGATTCATTTTACAGGTAAGTATTTAGCTTTAAATAGGAATAATTTATTTAATAAGAGTTAATTTATTTAGTTAGATTTAAATTATATTTAATTTAGGGGGGTGTTAGTGTTAGGGTTAGACTTAGCTTTAGGGGTTAATACATTTATTAGAGTAGCGGTGAGGTCCGGTCGGCAGATTAGGGGTTAATTATTGCAGGTACGTGGAGGCGACGTTGGGGGCGGCAGATTAGGGGTTAATAAATATAATATAGGGGTCAGCGGTGTTAGGGGCAGCAGATTAGGGGTACATAGGGATAACGTAGGTTGCGGCGGTGTACGGAGCGGCAGATTAGGGGGTAATAGTATAATGCAGGTGTCAGCGATAGCGGGGGCGGCAGATTAGGGGTTAATAAATATAATATAGGGGTCGGCGGTGTTATGGGCAGCAGATTAGGTGTACATAGGACGGTATAATGTAGGTTGCGGCGGAGTACGGAGCGGCAGATTAGGGGTTAATAATAATATGCAGGGGTCAGCGATAGCGGGGGCGGCAGATTAGGGGTTAATAAGTGTAAGGTTAGGGGTGTTTAGACTCGGGGTTTATGTTAGGGTGTTAGGTGCAGACTTAGGAAGTGTTTCCCCATAGGAAACAATGGGGCTGCATTAGGAGCTGAACGCTGATTTTTTGCAGGTGTTAGGTTTTTTTCAGCTCAAACTGCCCCATTGTTTCCTATGGAGGAATCGTGCACAAGCACGTTTTTGAAGCTGGCCGCGTCCGTAAGCACAGCTGGTATCGAGAGTTGCAGTGGCGGTAAATTATGCTCTACGCTCCTTTTTTGGAGCCTAACGCACTGAAAACGCAGCCATTCTGTGAACTCTAAATACCAGCGGTATTTAAAAGGTGCGGGGGGAAAAGCTACGCGGGTCGTTACCGACAAAACTCTAAATCTAGCCGTTAGTTAATTGTAGTCATTTTATTTCGTTTTATTTAAATTATATTTAATTTAGGGGGGTGTTAGGGTTAGACTTAGGTTTAGGGGTTAATAACTTTATTATAGTACCGGCGACGTTGGGGACAGGAGATTAGGGGTTAATAATTGTAGGTAGGTGGCAGCGACGTGGGGGGGGGGGCAGATTAGGGGTTAATAAAATTTATTATAGTGTTTGCAAGGCGGGATTGTGGCGGTTTAGGGGTTAATACATTTATCATAGTGGCGGTGATTAGGGGTTAATAAATATAATGTAGGTGTCGGCGATGTTAGGGGCAGCAGATTAGGGGTTCATAGCTATAATGTAGGTGGCGGCGGTGTCCGGTCGGCAGATTAGGGGTTAAATAATTTTATTATAGGATTTGCGATGTGGGGGGGCCTCGGTTTAGGGGTTCATAGGTAGTTTATGGGTGTTAGTGTACTTTGTAGCACTGTAGTAAAGAGCTTTATGTTCCAGCGTTAGCCCATAAAACTCTTAACTACAGACTTTTTTATGTGGTAGGAGTCTTGGAGGTAGAGGCTATACCGCTCACTTTCTCCAAGACTCGTAATACCGGCGTTAGTCAAATCCCATTAAAAATATAGGATACGCAATTGATGTAAGGGGATTTGCGGTAGCCAAAAGTCGCGGAAGAAAAGTGAGCGGTACACCTGTACCTGCCATACTCGTAATACCAGCGGGCGTTAAAAAGCAGCGTTAGGACCCCTTAACGCTGCTTTTTAAGGCTAACGCAGAACTCGTAATCTAGGCGTTAATGTTTTCCCTAGCTGCAGTGCTACTTGGAGATAGTTTATTTTAATGGCATAAACTAAACTGTGCATGGGACTGTGAAAGTGCGTAAAATAAAGGAGGTGGAGAATAGCCAGTAATGTCACATGTGACATAAGTGGTGGCCCTCAGAGCATGCACAAAGTGTTAGTTTCAAACTTTCTAGGACTTTTGCTACCTGATATCAAGAATTTATCTGAGAACCTTGTGTTAGAGTAAGATTTTGTTTGCCAATAATTGTAAATCAGAAGTTAAAAAAAAAATGAAAAAAGCTAGGGCTACATTGTATTTAAAGGGACAGTTTAGCCAAAATTAAACTTTCATGATTCAGACAGGGCATGCAATTTTAAACAATTTTCCATTTTACTTTTATTATCAAATTTGCTTTGTTCATTTGGTATTCTTTGTTGAAAGCTAAACCTAGGTAGGCTCATATGCTAATTTCTAAGTCCTTGAAGGCCACCTCTAATCTCAGAGCATTTTGAGAAGTTTTTTTACAGCTAGACAGCTCTAGTTTATGTGTTTATAGATAATATTGTGCTCATTCCTGTGGAGATATGTAGAAGTCAGCACTGACTGACTAAAATACATGTCTGTAAAAAGAACTGAAATAAGGGGCAGTCTGCGGAAGTTTAGATACAAGGTAATCACAGAGGTAAAAAGTGTATTAATATACCCATATTGGTTGTGCAAAACCAGGGAATGGATAATAAAGGGATTATCTATCTTTTTAAACCATAAAAATTCTGTCTTAGATTGTCCCTTTAAACTGTAAAGATAGAAACCTGTAGTAACAGTGAAAGACTTTTGTTTGTTGTTACACTTTCTCCTGCAATCATTGGTGGCTGGGCACACCTAAGCATTTAACTGACGAATAACATAGATGCTATTTTTAAGTTAATCTTTTAATGCCGTTATGCTGTTCTATTCCGTCATAATTACACTGAGCTTTATAGCCGTTATGACGGAATAGAACGTCATAGCCAACGGCTGTCCTGAAGCCTTCTGCGCTTCCTGGATTTGATCGCGGTCTGGAGGGCGTTCCTAGGGTTATAGGGACGCCCCCCAGACCCGATCCAATAATTGAAATCTTGCAATCGTGTGCACAATTGCGTGATTTCAATTTGTCTACATTGGAACAGTTGTTCCAATGTAGACACTTTTAACCCTGGCAGGAAAGTGTTAAAATGCTTGAAATATTATCAGTTTATTACATTCTGCATATAAATAAGCAGATTTGCTTATTTCTCTTTGAAAGCTTTGTATATTACTGATATTCACTTTCTCCATTAAAGGGACAGTTAACACTTTGATATTGTAATCTATAAAATGCTTAATTATGCATCGTAAAAGAACTTTACAGTACCAAACCAAGCAAGAGTTAAATTATTAACCATTCAGAGTCTGTATAGCAGGACACTACAATGAACCCTAGTTTATATAGTTGTTACACAGCCTGAAATTAGACAGATATTACCACAGTATGTTTAACCTGCTAACTGCTGTGTTGGAGCTGCTAGAATGGAAAACAATATATGTAGATATGCTGAGTTTATTATGTTTTACTTGTGCTAAAACTCTTGAATGTTTTACAAGCAGGTGGCATTTTAAGGGGTAAATAGTCATTTTTTATCTTTGCTGCAGCAGTGATTGTGGGCATTGGGTTATAGACAAAGAAATCCACAGGTAAATCTGTTTTTTTGTATGCTCTGTAAATGCCAGTGCCAACAAATGAAGAGCCTGAAACCTCTGCTAATCAAAGAAAATTACATATGTTCAGAATTGTGCAATACTATTCAGATGCCTTGCTCCCTCACACATTGCATTCTAGTCTACCCAGCATAGTATTTCACATATCATGGCTCCCCCTTACCTGACTACAAATTGCTAAACTTCAGTATAACAGATGAGCACTGATAAGGAAGACTAGAGAAAAAAATGTACATACAGTAACTAAGAGGCTAGATACAATGAAGTTAAATCATAAGCCACAGCACCCTCTGTGGTGGGAGTACTGCACTGCACAAAATATTAACTAAATACAACAAGGGACACACTTAATGCCGTTATGCCGTTGTATTCCGTCACAACGGCACTGGGCTTTAAAGCCGTTATGACGGAATACAACGTCATCACAAACGACTGTCCTGAAGCCTACTAGGCTTGCAGGATTTGATTGCGGTCTGGAGGGCGTTCCTAGCATCATAGGGATGCCCCTAGACCCGATCCCATAATTGAAATCTCGCAATCGTTCACGATCGCGTGATTTCAATTTGTCTACATCGGAACAACTTTATAACCCTGTCATGAAAGGGTTAAAGGGACATGAAACCCAATTTTTTTTCTTTCATGATTCAGATAGAGAATACAATTTGAAACAGCTTTCTAATTTTACGTCTATTATCTAATCTGTTTTATTCTCTTGGTATCATTTGTTGAAGGAGCAGCAATGCACTAATGGTTTCTAACTGAAAGCATGGGTGAGCCAATCACAATCCAAATATATATGCAGCCACCAATCAATAGCTAGAACCTAGGTTTTCTGCTGTTCCTAAGCTTGCCTAGATAAACCTTTAAGCAAAGAATAACAAGAGAAGAAAGCAAATTAAATAATAGAAGTAAATTGGAAAGTTGTTTAAAATTTTATTTTCTAGCTGAGTCATGAAAGAAAATTTTTGGGTTTCATGTCCTTTTAAAGATCAGTCAACTCAAACATGTTTATTGTTTTAAAAGATAGATAATCCCTTTATTACCATTCCCAAGTTTTGCACAGAAAACATGGTTATATTAATACACTTTTTACCTCTGTGATTACCTTGTCTCTAACTATCTTCTGACAGCCCCCTGATGACATGACTTTATCTATTGACTTGCATTTAAGCCTATTAGTGCTGTGTTGTTAGAATCCTTGGGCGTCAGCACAATGTTATCTATATGGATCACATGAACTAGCACTCCCCTGTTGTGAAAAGCAAATACAAAAGCATGTGATCATCGGGCTGTCTTTAGGGACTTAGAAACAGACAGAAATGTATAGGTTTAAAGGTTATAAAGTATGTTAATATAACCATGTTTTTTTTTGTGTGCAAAGCTGGGGAATGAGTAGTAATGGCTTTATCTATCTTTTTAAACAATAACAATTTTTGTGTTGACTGTCCCTTTAAAGGGACAAGAAACCCAAATGTTGAAGCACATGAAAGTGATGCAGCATAGCTTTAAAAAGCTGAGTAGAAAATATCACCTGAACATCTATATGTAAAAAAGGAAGATATTTTACCAGCCAGTCAGGATACTTGTCCCAGGACAAGCTAGGGCGTGTGCATCTGGCACAGTCATGTTATTTTCCTATTCAGTTTAAGAAAGTTTTATGATCACAGCAAAGGCAAATCATTACCTTAGCACTGCTAAAGTTGTTATTTCAACTTGCAGCTGGAAAGCAGCTGAAATATAACTGTTTACACAGCACTTACTCTGATTAGCTGTACAAATTTTGAGGTAAAATATCTTCCTTTTTTACATAGAGATGCTCAGGTGATATTTTCCTGTCAGCTTTTTACAGTTATACTGCATCAGTTTCAAGTGCTTTAGCATATGAGTATTATGTCCCTTTAAAAGGCAGGGATAGGGAGCCAAAAAACAGGACTGACCCGGGAAAACAACAGTTGGCAACTATGCATTGCTATGTGTTTTGGAACAGTTTGGAGCTGTGGAACACCAGTATACTATTGACTGCTATGTTCCTTTAACAGAGACACCAGAAAATCGATTAGTCAGCTACACATCTTTCAGTAGTTAGGCAAGAGGCTTTCTGTATACATACTGTATATGCAGAGCAATCTAAATAAACTGAAACCAGAGGAACAATGCTAGGAGGAGTGACTAGGGTGACCAAATTGCTGCTTTAAAAAGAAACACGTGAAAAATACATAGGTCAGGGTCCTTATATAAAACATTTTTTTAAATAGACCTGAAAACAGCCCTGTCGTGTATTATTCATGTGTCCCTTTTTAAAGCAGCAATATGGTCACCAATTGGATTTGTCTAGGCCTGCTTTTTTCACCTTAAATTCTATGTTCTCCAGTACTTTTTGAATAAAAAAGACATTCCCTGTTAATTTTATTCTTGCTAATATTTTACAATGGTTTCCAGTAGGTCATAATGACATTAAGTAACTGGATTGGGGTTGCCATAGTAACCAAAACTGAGTTGCTAAACTACATCAACCAGCCTTAGTGCTAAAATTGCCATATTTTGCAAAGCCAGTTATCTTATCACTAGAATATTTACTGAGCACTGTTTAAAATATAACAACTTAATAGTGATAAGTTGGGTGAAAGGGACTCAATATAAAATATTGTGACAGAATTTGTGTTTTTATACCAGCTCCTGGATGATGATCTTGGATGATTGAATTTCCTTATAAGTTTTCATACTTATGTTTTGTATGTGCATGCTGCTTGTAGGGGTTTATGTAATCCATTAAGGATTTGATCAGTAATGTTGTAGGGTGTATAAACAGTAGCAGACCTACTCAACAGAGGGACCTTTTTTTTTGGGGGGGGGGGGGGGAGGCTCCTAAAGGTAACTCAATAATAAGCAATAGTAAAAATTTACTGTACATGCTTCTCTGTATAATGATTTTGAGGGTAGATCGACGGACGTGCAAACTGCACTAATAAAAGGCTCTCTGCATTTGAATTGTACAAATTCTGCCTACATATAGAGAGGCTGCTATGGGCCCCACCAGCACCACAGCTGCTGCAGCAATGGTTGTCCTGCCTCTGTGTAAGGAAATAATGCTATTTTTATTGTATATGTATATATATATATATATACTGTGTGCAAGTTTTATTAATACATCATACAACATTTTTATAAGAGGCAGCAAGGGAAAGAGTTTCTAGTTACACACCCACACACACGCATAGACATGTATATATCCTACCATTACGAAAACCCTCATTAAACCCCTGCTATAGTGATTTTGCAGTTTTCCCTATCTGCATGTGTGACCTCTCATAACTTACTCTTTACATAAAGTAACCCTTTAAAGGTCAACAGGGGGGTCTCCAGAAAATAATCATAGGGAGGGCGGCACTTGTTAGAGGTCCATTAGCATTTTGTGGGTGGGGCCACAACAGGAGGTGGGACTGGTAGCACTGTGGGCGGGGCAAGTGTGTGTCATGGGCGAAGCTGGATAGGATTAGTAGCTGTGGAAGCCATCAGCATAGTGATGGTGGGAAAAGCAAGGGGGATCACAGTGTGTGGGGGGGTCACATAGTGCCAGCCATTAAGCCTTCACAGGTGATGCCACTAAATGTCAAGAGCCTTGCTATATTATCTCCTGTAGCAAATATATTATAGTTGCTTCTACCTATAACTAATTAGAAAAAAAAAGGATTACATTCTGACATTACAGGTCCCCGTTTTATTAGATACTTAATCAAGAAAAAAGGGACATGAAACCTTTTTTATTTCATGATTCTGAGAGTTTACTTCTAAATGTATTTTGTTTTCTTGGTATCCTTTGTTGAAAAACAGGTAGGGAGGTAGGCTTAGTAGTGTGTCCATATTTTATACACTATAGGGTAGCAGGTTTGCAAGAATGTAAAAACACTGCTGCCATCTACTGTTCAAAAACATTCTTGCAGAACTGCTGTCAAAGTTCTCCAGACCCATACATGCTACCTAGGTAATTATTTTTAACAAAGAATATCATGAGAACAAAGTAAATATGATAAAAGAACTAAGTTGAAATTTTTTTTTATAATTGTATACACTTACTGAAAATGTTTGTTTTGCATGTCCTTTTAAGTAAAAAGTTTCTAAAAGTATATGTGTTTTTTTATGATGGTTATTCATTGTTAAAGGGACATTCCAGGCAAAATTGGAATCGACCTGGAAGCATTTCAGTTTTGAAAAGAAGCATTTTTGTAATTTACATGTATTAGCAAAAATGCTTCAAATAAAAGCTATAGCTATTTAAAAAGTGTATTTAAATATGCACCGTGCACCAGCATATTAGACACAGCACTTGCTCAGAGAGCCCAATATGCTTGTACCATCTGGTAATGACTCAATTTGTTGATTGCTAACATGATGCAAGGCCCACTGGTGCTCTGAGCAGCTGCAGTATATAAAATGCTGGTGCACTGAGAATATCTAGCTATGCTTCACATGCACGGGCAGCAAAAAAATTTAACACTAAAACTGTGATAACTTTTACTAGAAGCCTTTTTGCCATTACATGTATATTGCAAATATGTTTCTATTCAATGATGTACTTCAGCTATGTGCAGTTACATTTTGACTGGAATGTCCCTTTAAGAAGAAGTACTAGAAGACTGTAGCCAGAAAAGGCTAAAGATGAAAATCCATGGCTTCAATTAATGGAATATAAACTTGCAAAACGAAAATGCTTTCATATCAGCTAGATTACGAGTTTTGATTTTAACGACCGCCACAAAAGTGGCATTATTTCACCTCCCTATAGCGCTGCTATTACAGGTTTGTAAAAATCCAACTTACGCTGGGGAGAAATTGTTTCGTTGAGCTCCATACCGCACCGAAAACAAGCGCTGCTTTGACGTGCTCATGCACAATTTCCCCATAGACATCAATGAGGAGAACCGGCAAAAAAAAAAGCCTAACACCTGCAATCGCAGAAACAAAAGCTCCGTAACGCAGCCCCATTGATGATGGGGAAAAAGAAAATAATGTTTAAACCTAACACCCTAACATAAACCCTCAGTCTAAACACCACTAATCTGCTGCCTCCAACATCGCCGCCACCTACATACAGTTATTAACCCCTAATCTGCCGCCCCCAACATTGCCGCCACCTACATAATGTTATTAACCCCTAATCTGCAGCCCATAACATCGCCACCACCTACATAAAACTATTAACCCCAATCTGCCACCCCCAAAATTGCTGCCACCTACATAATGTTATTAACCCCTAATCTGCCGCCGCCACCTACATAAAACTATTAACCCCTAATCTGCCTCTCCCGATGTCGCTGGTAGACTAGTTAGTAAATAGTTATTAACTATTTACTAACTACCTAGTTAAAATAAATACAAACTTACCTGTGAAATAAAACCTATCCTGCCTTACACTAAAACCTAAAATTACAAAAAAATAAACACTAAAATTACTAAAAAATAAAAATTACTAAATTACATAAAAAAACAAACACTAAATTACAAAAAATAAGAAACAAATTATCAAAAATAAAAAAGAATTACACCTAATCTAATTGCCCTATTAAAATAAAAAAGCCCCCCCAAAATAAAAATAAAAAACCCTAGCCTACAATAAACTACCAATGGCCCTTAAAAGGGTCTTTTGTGGGGCATTGTCCCAAAGAAATCAGCTCTTTTACCTGTAAAAAAAAAAAAAATACAAACCCCCCCAACAGTAAAAACCCAACAACCCCACAACCAATCCCCCCAAATAAAATAACTATCTAAAAAAACCTAAGCTCCCCATTGCCCTGAAAAAGGCATTTGTATGGGACATTTAGCTCTTTTACATGAAATATTCATAAGAGAACACAAGTTTGCTAATATACCCAGAAATAAGAAACCAATTAATGTTCAACCACTTAAAATATTAGTAAATGTGTGGTATGGGACTCAGGTGATATCCTAGCAACAGCATCAAAAGTTCTCAGCTTGCTTAGTCCTCGGAGAAGAAAGTGTCCTTAGTAGGATCAAGTGTCCAATACTTTTGAGCTTCTGTAACACAATATACCAAAAGTCCAGGTGTCTTAATAACTGGTCCCAAAAAGTTAGAACAGGTAAGTAAGTACTTATCTTTCCCAAATAGGCAGGTGCAGGAAGCCCATAACAGCTTGAAATGGCTTGTAACATTTTGTAGCGGCTTGTAAACTTGCTGCATCATTCACTTCCTCCTTGGTGCCAAGAATAATAAGGAACAACTTCTGCCAACAAAATCCGTTATGCGAGGGAGCCCCCAAGTCTCGGTAGCAGGAAATGTCCCAAGTAAACTTGTAACTTGGTCGCCACTGTGGGCGCAGCGTTCCGGTCGTGGATCCTGGAGCACTAGGTCGGAGCGCTGACGTCAGTGGACATCCGTGCCTGTTATAGGCTAAGGAGGAAGGATAGTGCGTAAACGTATCAGCACCAGTATTTGTCACTGGTAATTTGCACCTTTCCTACATGGCTGAACTACGGCTTGGGTTGGCTGGAGCGGTTTTCCTATCGCTTCTAAAGTAACAATACTGAAACCAAAAAGAAGCAAACCAAGCTCAAACTTGATACAAATGATAGCGATTTATTTGATGTGGAAAAAGAGGATACAAACAAACGCCTGACGCGTTTTGCGCATGCTCACATGCACTTCATCAGAGGCATAAACTTTCTAGGAGCACTGAGACTTATATAGGGTAAGATGGCCAGTGAAAACTGCATATGCAGTATCCAATCAAAAGCAAGCAGCCAAATCTGGACAGCCAATGTACTCATGCAGGCCCATTTATCAAAGGGCTTGCGGACCTGATCCGACACTGCGGATCAGGTCCGCAAGACCTCGCTAAATGCGGAGAGCAATACGCTCTCCGCATTTAACATTGCACCAGCAGCTCACAAGAGCTGCTGGTGCAACGCCGCCCCCTGCTGACTCGCGGACAACAGGGAGCTGTCAATCAACCCGATCGTATTCGATCGGGTTGATGTCCGGCGATTCCTGTCCGCCTGTTCAGAGCAGGCGGACAGGGTTATGGAGCAGCGGTCTTTAGACCATAACTTGTGTTTCTGGCGAGTCTGAAGACTCGCCAGAAACACAGCCCTTCAAGCTCCGTACGGAGCTTGATAAATGGGCCTGTAAGTCTCAGCACTGCTACTATTTCTAAAGAATATCCTTCCTTATACAACAAATACTATCAAATAAGTGATACATATATACACTCTTTACACAAATATTTAAGCATATGGGCATTCATATTGGTAAGTCCTAATATGGCATAGATCTATGTCTCAAAGGGTAAATGCCCAATTTAAGGGCTAGATGATGAAGATATAATAGAGCAACATATGTGTCCATATATAACGGCCGAAATTAAATGCTCATTGCAGAATTCAAAATAAAAATAAAACAAACAGTATATAAGAATATGAAGTACAGGAATAAGAAGAAAATCCATACTCAATAGTACAGAAAAGCATTATAAACTTGTGACATGTTGAAAATATATATATACCCATAGTCCAGATACAATGTATACATATGGGTTAATATGAATACTGCCTAACAATTTATAACTTTCCCATTGGCAGCATCTACCTTGCATGTTAGTACTATAACTCCTGTATTTAATTTCTACTAGACGTATCCTTAAATGAGGGGCTTAGTTGGACAGAAAGGTGACCATAAGGTTATAAGGCTGGCCAATCAGGGGTCACATCCTATTCCATACTTGAGTATGAAGGCATAATATCAGGTAAAATTAGGTTAAAAAATTAAAAAACAAAATAAGATAAATAAATAAAAGAAATAAGTATAAACTACTAGAAAGAAAAAAATCTATATTGGAGGGAAAATGGAAAATTAGGAAACTATCGCCTAGATTTAGAGTTTGGCGTTAGCCGTCAAAACCAGCGTTAGGGGCTCCCGGCGTGGTGAAGATAAGGTAGGGAGATCTTCAGGGGCTTAGTGTTAGGTTTATTTAAGGGGGGTTTGAGTTAGATTACGGGTATGTGGGTGGTGGGTTGTAATGTTGGGGGGGTATTGTATGTTTTTTTTTACAGGCAAAAGAGCTGAATTCTTTGGGGCATGCCCCGCAAAAGGCCCTTTTAAGGGCTGGTAAGGTAAAAGATCTTTTCTATTTGTATTTTAGAATAGGGTAGGGCATTTTTTTTATTTTTATTTTTCTAATGTTTGCAAATATTTTTTTTATTTTTTGTAACTTAGTTCTTTTTTTATTTTTTGTACTTTAGTTAGTTTATTTATTTGTATTTATTTGTAGGTATTTTATGTAATTAATTTATTGATAGTGTAGTGTTAGGTTTAATTGTAACTTAGGTTAGGATTTATTTTACAGGTAATTTTGTAATTATTTTAACTAGGTAGCTATTAAATAGTTATTAACTATTTAATAGCTATTGTACCTGGTTAAAATAAATACAAAGTTGCCTGTAAAATAAATATTAATCCTAAAATAGCTATAATATAATTATAATTTATATTGTAGCTATATTAGGGTTTATTTTACAGGTAAGTATTTAGCTTTAATTAGGATTAATTTATTTAATAAGAGTTAATTTATTTCGTTAGATAAAAATTATATTTAACTTAGGGGGGTGTTAGTGTTAGGGTTAGACTTAGCTTTAGGAGTTAATAAATTTAATAGAGTAGCGGTGAGGTCCGGTCGGTAGATTAGGGGTTAATACTTGAAGTTAGGTGTCTGTGATGTTAGGGAGGGCAGATTAGGGGTTAATACTATTTATTATAGGGTTAGTGAGGCGGATTAGGGGTTAATAACTTTATTATAGTAGCGGTTATAATAATATCATCATTCTGCTGGAGCTTTTTAAGTGCATGTCTTTCTTTTTTAGTCAGATTATCTTTCATGTTTTTCCAGTCTTTAATTTGCAGCTCTGGTGAGGAGTCTAGGGAACTCCTGTGTTTTAGGGCTTCCTGGTGGCATGAGTAGCGTGACCCCTTATTTGATGTGCTCAATTAACACTATTGAATGACCTAAATAACACCGCTATTGTAATCTATGTGAGATTAAATTTTGAAGTTCTTAGGGTTTAAACAGCTGGTCAATTTAGATCCTCTTTAGACTATACCAATCTCCCTCTAAACTAGCTATAACCATAGCTGCTCAGTTATACAGCCACATATAGTCTTATTACTTTTACTAATAATTATTGGACTTATATCCACTGTATCATGTACATATATTTTATGCCTTTAAAACTACTTACATCAGCACCAAGGAACCCTCACACAACTAGGTACAGCCTGCATAGAACAGGATTTGCGCTAACCGAGGGTTACAAATGTACGGCTACAACGATCTCTTGCTTTAACTGTTTATGTCCTGCATTCAACAGGACAAGCGCTGAACATTTTGTTTTCTATCTCCTAAACACAGTTACATATTGCACACTTAACCCACACTATTCCTAATTGATCTCAACATATGAGAGACTATTGTGTTCTTAAGGTTAACTCAGCTTATTTTACCATTTAAAGGTATAACGCCGGTATGCTTTCAATTGCTTTAAACTGGGTTATGATAACTTTAATAATATAAACAATAATAAACCATCAGCTCAATACCACAGTATACCATAGCTACTTACACCTGGGTGTCAAACCCACAAAGAATCTCACCTAATACAACTTTCACAATTACAGTGTGCGGATAATTTGTTATTAATTGTTGCAATTGCAACACATAACCACATCTTTATATTGCTGCAATATTATGTGCATTGTTTTCATCCCTAATTAGACAATCACTCAGGGATGTAATACCAATGTGGAACCATCTTATTAGGATGCTTTGAATATTATCATAAGCTAGCGACATTATATTATATGCACTATACATACTATATACAGTATATTACCATTGTTAAACGCTAGCACATGTTGTGGAGGAGTCACGATAATCCACTATTCACTCAGTATCCCTATGTTGGTATATTATTTATTATATAGCCACGTTTCCACTCTTGATATCGGGCACATATACCATGCACGTTTAGCCATTAGGAGACTTCAGCCAATACTTTAAACACCACTGTTAATACACAGTGAGATCGTCAGATACACTAGTCCAATATAACTATTACTTCATTTGAAGCTGATAACTTGTAGATAGTCATTATACTCTTTTACACATTTCATTGATACACAACTGTGATCAACATATGTTTGTATTTATCTCAGTATTACTCTCTCTAATATAACCACATGTGACTATTTGTTAAAGCATTAGCGAGTAGGTGTAAACAATAAAGAAGCCTAATTATTACATCCCACCCCTACTGAAGGAACTACTATATCTATAGCTAATACGGTTGTTAGTGATATCCTTCACGATAGTACAGTAGTGGGCAATCCAATACAGCATTCTAAAAGATCACAGCACACTGCTGTATCAGCAGCACAGGTCTCATTCCATCACGCTGACCCAACCCCAGGTCATTATTTTAAAGTTGCACCCTGTTTTTTAGCTATACTTTAATAAAAGTTATATTTTAATAGTTCTAGTCTTAGTGCCTAACCCCACGCTTTGGAGACAGTGTCCTTTTGAGCAAATTAATGAATTTAATCAATTCTTCTTGGACGCTGGAATGCTACTAGTGTATTCTCAGGATGATCTTATTCCTCCCCTCTCTTCTTTTCCTGAATATTTAAATAGTGTTTGCGATGCGGGAGGGCGGCGGTTTAGGGGTTAATAGGTTTATTATAGTGGCGGCGATGTCGGGGAGCGGCAGAATAGGGGTTAATACATTTTAGTAGTGGCGACAATGTCAGGAGCGGCAGATTAGGGGTTAATACATGTATTATAGCATTTGCGATGCGGGAGGGCCTTGGTTTAGGGGTTAATTGTTAGTTTATGGTTGTTAGTGTACTTTTTAACACTTTAGTTATGAGTTTTATGCTACAGCTTTGTAACGTAAAACTCATAACTACTGACTTTAGATGGCGGTACGGATCTTGTCAGTATAGGGTGTACCGCTCACTTTTTAGCCTCCCAGGCAAACTCATAATACCGGCACTATGGGAGCCCCATTGAAAAATTACTTTAAAAGTGCAGTACTGACGTTGCGTGACAGGCTAAAAGGTGTGCGGTACACCTATACCTACAAGACTTGTAATAGCAGCGTTAGGGAAAAAGCAGCGTTATGGGCCATAACGCTGCTTTTTCACTCATAACGCCAAACTCGTAATCTAGCTGTATGTTAGCTAAGGATGGTCAAATGTGCTGAAAGCGTGATTCGTTTGGTAGAGACATTTGTTTTGGACAATCGAATGTTGATAAGAAATTATAAAAATCCATTAAAATTCGATAATCGAATGTTATTTCCTGTTTTCAAATGTTACTTTCATTATCAGCATTCTATTAGATTAAATTAGATCAAATATCCACATTCGAAATTTCAAATGTAACATTCAATAGTTCATACGGTAGGGAATTTAGTAAATTTATACATAATAGATACAAATAGATCAATTAAAATGTTTTTATTTCGAATATTGCATAATTTGAATATTACATTTAAAGAAACCATTAGAAATACTATTACAAATATATCAATAAGAAATTTTCAAATTCAAATATTGCATAATGCGAATCGAATTATTAGAAAAATACAAATCAAATATTATATTTAAAGCATTAGAAATACAATTACATTAAACAAATTTTAGAATGTTGTACAAACATTAAAGGACCAGTCAACACATTAGATTTGCATAATCAACAAATGCAAGATAACAAGACAATGCAATAGCACTTAGTCTGAACTTCAAATGAGTAGTAGATTTTTTTATAACAAATTTCAAAGTTATGTATATTTCCACTCCCCTTGTACCATGTGATAGCAATCAGCCAATCACAAATGCATATACGTATAGTCTGTGAATTCTTGCACATGCTCAGTAGGATCTGGTGACTCAAAAATTGTAAATATAAAAGACTGTGCACATTTTTATTAATGGAAGTAAATTGGAAAGTTGTTCAAAATGACATGCTGTATCTGAATCATGAAATTTTAATTTAACCTGAGTGTCCCTTTAAACATTTTAAATGAACAAACAAATGTGTTAAAATTCATTTCATTTTTCGAATGTTGCAAAACATTCACCCATCCCTTATGTTAGCAAATTTTAGTATTGCACTACTGCTTGTATATTACTGTGTGATTAAACACATAGCGCTAGATGGCAGGTGGAGCACTAATTTATCGTGCGTCCGTAAACAAGCAAATTCGCCTCTTGTAATGGCTCTTTATTGCTACCACGAGCTTGCAGTAGCAATTAGCTCTCAGAAAAGTTTTTCAAAATAACCCCACCCCCATGGGCCCCAAAATAAAGAATATACATTTTTTTAGGGGGTTAAAGTTGGCGGGTGAGGAGTGTTACAAATAAATGTTCCCTGTAAATATATATGTATATGAATATACATATATATTTATAATCTGCTGCCCATCACTGCGCGACTTACCCCCTTCGCTGCGCTAGTTCTCATGCCGTGTATCACAGCATAAGAATGAGGCTCCCTTTGGAGCCTATGGAACAAAACTTCTGTGCAATGTGAATGCAAGGTCGTGTTCGCAATGCACCTAACTTGTAATACCAGTACACATTTGCGTGCACTGGTATTACTAAGTGGAGCACAAATAGCGATATTTTGTGCTCAATTTATAATCTAGCCCTAAGTGAGAGTCAGCTCCAGAACAGCAATGCCAATGGCAAGAGTGTGAAGCCACCAATCTCCAGCTAGCTCCTAGTAGTGTGGGATATGTACATATTATTTTTTAACAAAGGGTACCAAGAAAACAAGGTCAATTTAAAAGTGTCTTAAATTTAAATGCCCTACCTGAATCATGGAGGTTTCATATTAATTTTCATATCCCTTTAAGATTAACCCTTTAAGCTCAGATGTCAACCACGTGTTGTCACCTGGGGGGGGGTGCACTTTCTTACTTACCCCTACATATGAGGTGACCAAGTGGCCCAACATTACTGGGGGAATCTGGGGATGCCAGTTGCGTTACCAATCATGCGTTAGGCTGGAGTATAGGAGCTTAAATATTAAAACCCCCACAATATCAGCTCCCTTAAGCTGTAGAAACACTCAAGTACCACTGTTTGAAAAGCAAATACCTACTGTTTCAAACGGTGGGTTTCTTGTGCATAGAAAGTTTAAACACATTGTTAAAAAAAAAAAAAAAATCAAACTTACTGTATACTCATTGGGTCTTTAAAAAGGCCTAGATACCCTCATGATCCCTTGTTATAAATCCTATAAGCCCTTAATTAAAATGAAGACACTATCGGCTAGATTAAGAGTTTTGCGTTACTTTTTTTTTAGTATTTTTATTGAGGTTTAAAAATTAAAGTACATACAAAAAAAATAGAATACAGTACAGAAAGCTCTGATCATATATACTTATGCACCAAGGTACAAGTAATTAAACTTAATACACCTACAACGTAAATTGCTAGGATACAGAAAGTTTCAGAAAAAAAAACACTGTATATTAAAGTACCATACTGCTCAAGAAACCTCTTTTTCTTTTTCTTTTAGTCTTGTTTGAGAGGGGATTCACAGCAAAGGTATAAACATGTAAATCTAAAGTACCCCTATGCTCAAATAACACTTGATCTAAGTGAAATTGTATAACATGAAACTCATAAATATGATATAGAGAGATTATATTTTAAATAGATGAATATAATTTGAAGTTTGCTTATTGGTTAAAGTAAAAAAGGAATAAAGACCTGCAGCAATGACTTAATTTGTTAGGATACATAAAATTGAGGCATAGGAACCAGGGAAGAAAACATTAATTAGGGAATAGGACTACCCATAAATTAGCAAGGGGTAGGCTTACAAGAAGCTAGGGGCCATATTTTATAAGATAATGTTCAGAATCCGGCACCACCCAGGGCCCTTGGGTTAGCGCCGGACATCCATGAAAACAGAATGGGGTCCCATATTTAAAAACAAAAATAAACTAGAATATCCCTGTGAGAGCTGAAATGGTTTGAAACAGTATATGTCTCAGTCCCTAGGCGTCTACCCAGCTCTACCCTAACATTAGTAGGCCTCTAGCGGTACTGCAACTGGTCTTTAAAAAAACAAAAAGTCATATTAAAGGCGGTACTTATCAAGGGAAACCGCGCAGTAAACTTTGGGATTTAAGTAAACACCCAAAGCACTATGTAAAGTGTGGGGAGGGTGATCTAAGTAAAATGAAAATATATATATGTGGTGCCAGTCGTTCAGCTATTAAATAACAGTGGTATAAAATATCGAGAATTCAGTGGTCTCTAAACACTAACTGTATAAACACAACAGTGACCTCAAATAATATCTGTAGAGGCCAACACATAAATAATCAAATGGAACAGTGTGGAGAAGCATAATAACAGTATAGTGAATTACTTTTTCTCCTTCATTACAACATTTAAATGAGTGAAATAAACATAAATGTATAACAGCAAGGTTATCAGGGTACCATTAAACTCCAAACAGGATGTTGCCAGGCTGTAATAGGACTCTGAGTCAATTTCGAATCACCACTCAGGTTAATTTGCATTTCTCTCACTTAAGGCATTATATCTCAGACAGATCCCGTCTCATTATATGGTGGTAATAAAAATTAGATTAAGAATATACAAAGGTTCCTCTAAAGCCACCAATAGCTAAAATGATTTTTATATAAGAAAACAAAATATTGCCCAGACTATACCATGAGGTATGAGAGAGGTAAACAAAATACCCCAAATACTCAAGTATTAAATAGAGACTAAAGTATTGAGGAAGGCTATTCTGCAACAGAGTATGCTTAAGTTAATAATCTGTCAGTGACATAAAGTATTGTAAATACATTGGGTTTAAATATTATCTGTGTAAAGATAACATGTCTGCAGCACATCAAGATATACAAAGAAAATGCAGCAGCTAAGAAGTTAGAACATACTATATTAATTGTGATCTCCAAGTCAGCTACAGTATAAAGTCTTTCCAATAACCAACATTTAGGAGTGGGAAAAATGTCCAGCTTGAAAAAAAAAAGTAGTCTCATAGATCTGCGTTAACACACTCTGCATACCCTTTAATTAGCGATCCACGGTTTGGACCACCTGGGTCCCAGCACACCTTCCATATGTACAGCAGGTACATCACATAGCCCAACTTTTCTATGTAAACAAAAGACTCCTCTTCCGTGTCCCATGTAGTAGGAGGAAAGCCATCCACTTTGATGTCAGACAGCAGGGCTTCAGATGGGAGAATGAATATTGCCACTTCAGAGCAAAGGACCATGGGTGTCACCATCAGCGCTGATACTCTCCCCCTGTACCGATGCAGGTCAGGAGCCGTCCGCGGAGCAGCATAGGCCGCCAGACCCCCAGTCTCACTTTCAATGTGTATCGCCCTACCCCATGGGCCGGCCGTATCCCTCAGGGCCCGGGCAGATGAGGAGCTCATGGGATCTGCAGGTAGATGTGACTCCAGTGTCTGACAGCCCACGCCGCCCGCAATCAATAAAGGAGCCGTTTCCGCCACAGTCTCCTGTTGCCATAAAGCCGGTCTCTCCTTAGTAGCGTTATCATGATCAGGCAGCATAGGGTCAATGCACATGTGCTTCTGATTCGTTAGGGAAGCTAGAAACAATAAAATGTCATGAGACATACTCTGAAAGTCCTCCTCAAGAGATTGGTGAATATGTTGTTCCCAGGCTTGTAAAGCCTCCATATTGGCCGTTTTAACAAAATATATATGATGTGCGACAGCTCCACGTGGCGTGCTTGAGAGATATATTGATGGAATAGCTCCTTTTTGCTGCTTCTTTCTCTTCCTATAGCATAGAGTAGTTAGTGTGTATATTCCATGAAATAGTAGTTGAAGTTCAGGCTTAGGATATAAAAGTTAGTTGCTATATTCAGATCTGAAAGCCGGAGCTTCACAGGAACACGTCTAGCTGTGATGGCGGCTGGCTCCGCCCCCCGCGTTACGGCTTTTGACGCTCAAAAATTGGCCATTAAGTTGGAATGGCCAGGAACGCATATTACAAATCACGGCGGTATAGCTATACTGAAGCATTTTAGCCTGAAACGCAACATCAATTCCGCACTCAAAAAATTGACGTTTGAGTGTGGTGTTTTCATAGCACTGTATTACAGGTTGTGCATTCAGGCTAAAAAGCTTGCGTTACAGCCTATACCGACACAATCCATACCGCCATCTGAGACCAGTAGTTATGGATTTTGCGAAACAAAAATATTTCACAATACTCATAACTAACCTGTTACAAAGTACACTAACACCCATAAATTACCTATTAACCCCTAAACCGCAACCCTCCCGTATCGCAAACACTATATTAAACCTATTAACCCCTAATCTGCCGCCCACCCACATCGCAACTATTAAATAAAGTTATTAACCCCTAATCTGCCGTCCACCCACATTGCCAAGACTATCTAAATATATTAACCCCTAAACCTCCGCTCCCCGACATAGCAGACACTAAATAAACCTATTAACCCCTAAACCTCCGGTCCCCCTTCATTGTCGCCACTAAATAAACCTTTTAACCCCTAAACCGCTAGCCCCCCACATCGTAACTACTAAACAAAACCTATTAACCCCTAAACTGTTGGCCCCCCACATCGCAAAACACTAAATTAAACTATTAACCCCTAAACCTAACAACCCCTAACTTTAAATTAAAATTACAATATAACAATATTTAAATAAATAAAAACTTACCTGTGAAATAAAAATAAACCTAACATTAAACTATAAATTAACCTAACATTACTATTCTACTAAAATTTTAAAAAAATACCAATTAAAAACCTAAATTACAAATTTAAAAAAACCTAACACAACGAAAAAATTGAAAACCTAAATTACATATTAAAAAAAAAATACTACGAAATTTTTTAAAAAAATCTAAGAATACAAAAGATAAAACACTAAAATAACAAAAAATAAAAACACTAACACCTAGATTACGAGTTTTGCGTTAGAGGCTGTGCGGTGCTAAAGAGCAGTTTATGCTCACCGCTCACTTACAGACAACGTTGGTATTACGAGTTTTTACAAACCAGACAAGAAGTGAGCGTTGAGCAAAATTTTGCTCATTACCGCACTGCTTGTGCACAATTTCCCCATAGCAATCAACGGGGAGAGCTGGTTGAAAAAAAAGTCTAACACCTGCAAAAAAGCAGTAAAGCTCCTTAACGCAGCCCAATTGATTCCTATGGGGAAATACATTTTATGTCTACACCTAACACCCTAACATGAACCCAGAGTCTAAACACCCCTAATCTTACCCTTATTAACCCCTAATCTGCCGCCCCCGACATCGCCGACACCTACATTATAATTATTAACCCCTAATCTTCTGCTCCGGACACCGCCGCCACCTACATTATACTTATGAACCCCTAATCTGCTGCCCCCAACATCGCCGAACCCTACATTATATTTATTAACCCCTACTCTGCCACCCCCAATGTCGCCGCCACCTACCTACACTTATTAACCCCTAATCTGCTGCCCCCAATGTCGCCGCCACTATAATAAACATATTCTATCAGCCAATCGGAATTAAGGTAGAAAAAATCCTATTGGCTGATGCAATCAGCCAGTAGGATTGAAGTTTAATCCTATTGGCTGATGCAATCAGCCAATAGGATTGAGCTGGCATTCTATTGGCTGTTCCAATCAGCCAATAGAATGCAAGCTCACTCCTATTGGCTGAGTGCATCAGCCAATAGGATTTTTTCTACCTTAATTCGGATTGGCTGATAGAATTCTATCAGCCAATCGGAATTGAAGGGACGGCATCTTGGATGACGTCATTTAAAGGAACCTTCATTCAGTCTTAGCCGTCGGATGAAGAGGATGCTCCGCATCGGATGTCTTGAAGATGGACCCGCTCCGTGCCGGATGGATGAAGATAGAAGATGCCGTCTGGGTGAAGACTTCTGCCCGTCTGGAGGACCACTTCGCCTGGCTTGGATGAAGACTTCTCCCGGCTTCGTTGAGGACTTCGGCCCGGTTGTATGAAGACTTCTCCCGGTAATGTGATCTTCAAGGGGTTAGTATTAGGTTTTTTTAAGGGGGTATTGGGTGGGTTTTAGAGTAGGGTTGGTTGTGTGGGTGGTGGGTTTTAATGTTGGGGGGGATTTGTAATTTTTTTTACAGGTAAAAGACCTGATTACTTTGGGGCAATGCCCCGCAAAAGGCCCTTTTAAGGGCTATTTGTAATTTAGTGTAGGGAAGGCCTTTTTATTTTTATTTTTTTTGGGGGGGGGGTATTTTGTTAGGGGGATTAGATTAGGTGTAATTAGTTTTGTACTTTAGATAATTTTATTTAATTGTATTTAATTTAGGGAAAAAATTTAATTATAGTGTAGTGTTAGGTGTAATTGTAACTTAGGTTAGGTTTTATTTTACAGGTAACTTTGTATTTATTTTAGCTAGGTAGTTATTAAATAGTTAATAACTATTCTACCTAGTTAAAATAAATACAAACTTGCCTGTAAAATAAAAATAAATCCTAAGCTGGCTACAATGTAACTATTAGTTATATTGTAGCTAGCTTAGAGTTTATTTTATAGGTAAGTTTTAAATAGGATTTAGTTTTAAATAGGAATTATTTAGTTAATGATAGGAATTTTTATTTAGATTTATTTTATTTATATTTAAGTTAGGGGGTGTTAGGGTTAGACTTAGATTTAGGGGTTAATAACTTTAGTATAGTGGCGGCGACGTTGGGGCGGCAGATTAGGGGTTAATAAATGTAGGTAGGTGTTGGCGATGTTAGGGACGGCATATTAGGGGTTAATAATATTTAACTAATGTTTGCGAGGCGGGAGTGTGGGGGTTTAGGGGTTAATATGTTTATTATAGTGGCGGCGATGTCCGGTTCGGCAGATTAGGGGTTAAAACATTTATTTTAGTGTTTGCGACCTCGGTTTAGGGGTTAATAGGTAGTTTATGGGTGTTAGTGTACTTTTTATCACTTTAGTTAAGAGTTTTATGCTACGGTGTTGTAGTGTAAAACTCTTAACTACTGACTTTAAAATGCGGTACCAGTCTTGACAGGAGAGGGTGTACCGCTCACTTTTTGGCAGACTCGTAATACCGACGCTATGCAAGTTCCATTGAAAAAAGAGGATACACAATTAAGGTAAGTGGATTTGCGGTATTTCCAAGTCTGGCCAAAAAAGTGAGCAGTACACCTGTACCTGCAAGACTCGTAATACCAGCGGGCGTTAAAAAGCAGCGTTAGGACCTCTTACCGCTGCTTTTTAAACGCACAACTCGTAATCTAGCCGTAAGATTACAAAAATAATAAAAAACGAAATTATCAAAAATAAAAACAATTACACCTAATCTAATAGCCCTATAAAAATAAAAAATCCGCCCAAAATAAAAACACCCCCTAACCGATAATAAACTACCAATAGCCCTTAAAAGGGCCTTTTGTAAGGCATTGCCCTAAGTTAAACAACTCTTATCTGGAAAAAAATACAAAGTCCCCCCAACAGTAAAACCCACCACCCAACCAACCCCCCAAAATAAAAAACCTAACTCACGGTTCCTGAAGTCCGTACATCCATCTCCATCCAGGCGGCGAGAAGTCTTCACCCAGGCGTTGATATCTTTATCCATCGCAGGGGCGTCTTCTATCTTCATCCCGGCGGCACGGAGCGGAGCTATCTTGGGCCAGCAATGACATTCTGCGCGGAGCATCCTCTTCATATGGTCACCGCTGTACACTGAAGTTGAATGCAAGGTAGCCATTTCAAAATGGCGTACCTTGCATTCCTATTGGCTGATTTAATTCTTCAAATTCAAATCAGCCAAAAGGATTTCAGTAGCTCTCATCCTATTGGCTGATTTGAATTTGAAGAATTAAATCAGCCAATAGGAATGCAAAGTACGCCATTTTGAAATGGCTACCTTGCATTCAACAGTGTTCGGCAGTGACCGTATGAAGAGGACGCTCCGCCCAGGATGTCATAGGTGGTCCTGGATAGCTCCGCTCTACACCACCGGGATGAAGATAGAAAACGCCCCCGCAATGGATGAAGATGTCGCCGCCTGGATGAAGACTTCTCGCCGCCTGGATGGAGATGGATGTCCAGACTTCAGGAACCGTAAGTAGATATTTTGGGGTTAGTGTTATGTATTTTTTTTATTTTTGGGGGTGTTTTTCTTCAGATTAGGGCTTTGGGTAAAGTGTAACAGAGCTGAATGCACTTTTAAGGGCAGTGAAAAGAGCTGAATGCCCTTTTAAGGGCAATGCCCATACAAATGGGCAATGGGTAGCTTAGGTTTTTTTTTTAGAGTTAGGTTTTTTATTTTGGGGGGTTGGCTGGGTGGGGGGTTTTACTGTTGGGGGGCTTTGTATTTTTTGCCAGGTAAAAGAGCTGTTAAACTTTACAAAAGGCCCTTTTAAGGGCTATTGGTAGTTTATTGTAGGTTAGGGGGTGTTTTTATCTGTGGGGGGCTTGTTTATTTTTATAGGGCTATTAGATTAGGTGTAATTGTTTTTATTTTTTTTTAAATTTTGTTTATTATTTTTTGTAATCTTAGAGTGTTTTATTTTTCGTAATTTAGTGTTTATTATTTTTTGTAATTTTAGATTTTTTAAATTTTTTCGTAGTGTTAGGTTTTTTTAAATTTGCAATTTAGATTTTTTTAATTGGTAATTTTTTTTAATTTTATTAGAATAGTTATGTTAGATTAATTTATAATTTTAACTTAGTTTTTTTTTTATTTCACAGTTAAGTTTTTATTTACTGTATTTATTTTAAGATAGTTATATAGTAATTTTAATTTAAAGTTAGGGGGTGTTAGGCTTAGGGGTTAATAGTTTAATTTAGTGTTTTGCGATGTGGGGGGGCCGGCTGTTTAGGGTGAATAGGGGTTAATAATTATATTCAGTGATGTTGGGGAGCAGCAGATTAAGGGTTAAATTGTTTTATTAGTGTCGGCATTGTCGGGGCGGCAGATTAGGGGTGTTTAGACTAAGGGTTTATGTTAGGGTGTTAGGTTTAAATGTAACTTTCTTTTCCCCATAGACATCAATGGGGTTGCGTTACGGCGATTTGCCATGCACTTCAGGTGTTAGTTATTTTCTAAAACTTTCTCCCCATTGATGTCTATGGGGGAAAGCGTGCATGAGCACGTAAACTCAGTCCTTGGCTTGTGTGCAATATGGAGCTTAATGCACCATAACGCACAGCACAAGGAGGTTTTTCAGTAACTCGTATTGGCAGCGCTATGGATAGTGCAATAACGCAATTTTTTTGCCATTAGTTTTGCACCCTGTTTAGCGCAAAACTCGTAATCTAGGTGTATATACGCTATAACTACCGTGTGATCACTGTGGTAACAGTGTTCACCTGGCATGAATAAATGTGCATGGGATCATGCACATGCACATCAAAGTTATATAAATATACCCCGGACCAATAATTTAAATGAGGATAACCCCTTATTGAGTAATGTTAATAAATTATTTTTTATCAATTAACAAAATAGAAAGTCAGCAGACGAAAAATCTAAATCAAAGCAATATTTGGTGTGACCACTATTTGCCTTTAAAACAGCATTAGTTCTTCTAAATATACTTGCGCAGTTAGGGATTTTGTAGGCAAATAGTCAGTTGCATGATTAAAATTGTTACCAAAGAGGTAGTAATGATCATCAATTTAATATGTAGGTTGAAACACAATAATTGACTGAAACTGAAACAGCTGTGTAGGAGGAACAAGGTGAAGTTGCTGAAGATAGTTTAATGTAAAAAATCATACACTATTGCAAAACTGGACACAGTAAGGTAGTTATGCTGCACAAACAAGGTCTCTCACAGGCAGAAATTTCAAGGCAGATAGGGGTTTCCAGATGTGCTGTCCAAGCTCTTCTGAAGAAGCACAAACAAATGGGCAAAGTTGGACTGTAGACACTGTGGTCGGCCAAGGAGACAGTGCAACAGATGAAAGACACAGCATGCTTACTTACACTCATCTATTGTCCAAAACAGTCTGGTCAGAAGTGGTCTTCAAGGAAAGCCTTGAGACCAAATTCATACCTCCAATGTAGAAACAAGGCCAAGCGGCTAAACTATGCACAAAAACACACTGGGGAGGAGCATCGCAGCATGTGCTCTGGTCTGATGAAATATTTTAAATATTTGTCTTAAGCTGTATGCAGTTTGGTTGCTGAAGGGCTGGAGAACAGTACAAGAATGAGTGTCTGCAGGCAACAGTGAAGCATTGTGGAGGTTCCTTGCAAGTTTGCAGGACCATTTCTGCAAATGGAGTTGGGTATTTGTTCAGAATTAATGGTCTCCTCAATGCTGAGAAGTACAGGCAGATACTTATCCATCATGCAATACCATCAGGGAAGCATCTGACTGGCAACAAATGTGTTCTGCAGCATGACACCGACCCCAAACATACAACCAAACATATTAAGAGCTATCCTCAGAGTAAAGAAGAACAAGGAGTCCTGGATGTGATGTTATGTCCCCCAAAGAGCTCTGAGCTCTACATCATAGAGTCTGTCTGGGATTGCATGAAGAGACAGAAGCAACTGAGGGTGCATAATTCCACTGAAAAACTGTTGTTGTTTCTCCAAGATGTTTGGAACAACCTACCTGCTGAGTCCCTTCAAAATCTTTGTGCAAGAGTACCTAGAAGAGTTGATGCTGTTTTGAAGGAAAAGGGTAGTCACATCAAATATTGATTTGATTTCGATGTATCTTCTGTTCACTCACTTTGCATCTTGTTTATTGATAAAAAAATAAACTATTAACATTTCTATTTTTTAAAGCTTTCTTACTTTACAGCATTTTTCACACCTGTCCAAAACTTTTGCTATGTATAGCTGAAGGGGTCTGTAGGCCATTAAAATAATTCATCAAAAAGGCCTAGAGAACCCCAATATCCTTTGTTTTAAAAGAAAGCCGCTATATAGGTTTTAATAGCCACATCATCAACTAGGGTTAATAAATGTGGGTTTATTTAAGTAGAGGCTCATGGGAACTCCTATGTGCACATCAAGGTTATATAACTATACCCAAAAGTCCTTATTTATATGAGTATAACCCCTTCTTCTTTTAACTATATTGTTTAGAAAAAAAACACAAATACACTCAATTTTTTACAACAGTGAATTATTAAAATTACAATGAAAATATATATTTTTTCCCCCACATTTGATGTTTTTGAGTCCTTATATGTCATGATATAGACATAAAATAATAGTATGGTTTGAATCTGTTGGGTCTGTTGAAAAAAATAACAATATATAATATGTGTGGGTTTTCCAATGAAAAATATTATAAAGTAGGACTTAAATATTATTATTATTGGTTATTTGTAGAGCGCAAACAGATTCCACAGCACTTTAAACAAAGGCAGAGTACAAAAAAACAATTATAGGGATCAAATGGGTAGAGGGCCCTACCAAGAGTTGCACTGTTGTAGTCAGCTCTTAAGAAGGTGATCTACAAACAGCTGGACTCTTAGGCTTACATGCTAAGGGTGTTCAGGGAATAGCAATGGAGGAGAGGAACTGGTATAAAGAAAGGTTAGCGTAGGTTGTATGCATCCCTGAACAGTAGAGTCTTTAGGGAGCGCTTGAAGCTTCCAAAACTAGGGGAGAGTCTTGTGGAGCGAGGCAGAGAGTTTCACAAGCTGGGAGCCAGTCTGGAGAAGTCGTGTAAATGGGAGTGTGATGAGGTAACAAGAGAGGAGGAGAGTAGGAGGTCATGAGCAGAGCGAAGGGGACAGGAGGGAGAGTATCTGGAGACAAGGTCTGAGATATAGGGGGGAGCAATTGAGGGCTTTGTATGTCAGAGTGAGAATTTTATGTTTGATCCTAGAGACAAGAGGAAGCCAGTGAAAGGATTGGCTGAGAGGTGCAGCATATGAAGAGTGACTTGTAAGGAAGATGAGCCTGGCAGAGGCATTCATTATGGATTGTAAAGGAGCTAGGCGGCAGGTGGGGAGACCAGAAAGGACAGAGTTGCAGTAATCAAGTCGGGAAAGTATGAGAGAGTGGATTAAAATCTTAGTTGTGTCTTGTGTAAGAAAGTGTCTAATTTTAAAGATGTTTTTAAGGACTGAATGTGAGGAGTGAAAGAAAGATCTGAGTCAAATGTGACTACGAGACATCGGGCATGCGGGGTAGGGGTAATGATGCAGTTGTTGACAATTATAGAGGGATTGGGGGTGGAGATTTTGGAAGAAGGGGGGAAAATAAGGAGCTCAGTTTTGGAGAGATTTAGCTTGAGGTAGTGAGAGGACATCCAGGAAGAGATGTGAGAAAGACAGTTAGTGACACGGGTTAGCAAGGAAGGAGATAGGTCTGGTGCAGAGAGATATTTGGGTGTCGTCGGCATACAAATGATATTGGAAACTGTGGGACTTTATTAGGGAACCTAGTGATGACGTGTAAATTGAGAAGAGAAGGGGACCGAGAAAAGAGCCTTGCGGTACTCCGACAGAAAGTAGTGACGGGGCAAAGGAGGCCCCAGAGAAGGCTACACTAAAGGTACGGTTTGACAGGTAGGAAGAGAGCCACGAGAGGTCTGTGTCACAGATGCCGAAGGATTGGAGGGTTTGGAGCAAAAGACAATGGTCAACAGTGTCAAAGGCTGTGGACAGATCAAGGAGGATAAGCAGAGAGAAGTGGCCTTTTGATTTTGCTGTAAGTAGGTCGTTGGTAACCTTAACAATTGCTGTCTCTGTGGAGTGATGTGGACGAAATCCAGATTGCAGTGGGTCAAGGAGGGAGTTTAATGTAAGGAAATGGGATAGGCGTGCATATACTAGTTTTTCGAGAAGCTTTGAGGTAAGAGGGAGGAGGGGAATAGGGCGGTAGTTGGATGGGGAGGTAGGATCAAGGGAAGGTTTTTTGAGGATAGGTGTGACCAGTGCATGTTTCAGAGATGAGGGAAATATACTGGTGCTGAGGGAGAGGTTGAAAATGTGTGTGAGTATAGGGGTAAGGGTAGCAGAGATGGAGGGGAGTAGCTGTGAGGGGATAGAGTCAAGAGGACAGGTAGTGAGGTGAGAGCGCAGTATAAGTGCCGAAACTTCTTCCTCAGTAACAGGGGAGAAAGAGCTGATTTCGTTTCTGATGGAGTCGATTTTGTTAATGAAGTGGCTGGTAAAGTCTTGAGCTGACAGAGAAGTTGTATTAGGAGGTAAGGGAGGGCGGAGAAGAGTATTGAAAGTGGAAAACAGACATTTTAGGTTTGAAGAAAGATTAGAGATAAAAGTAGAGAAGTAGTGTTGCTTATGGAGATTAATTGCAGAATAGTAGTAGTTCAAAATGAATATGAGCAACATCTAAAATCTTCAAAACAGCTGAGCACAGGGGTGGAGATAACTCAGTGGTTAATGGTTTAAAGAAACAACTAGTCCCAAAAACCTTAATCTTGGTGGGTGGTTGAGATAAGGTGTCCCTTGGTTGGAGAGTGGTACAAAAAAAGACCCCTTAAGTCGGATTAGTGTTGGGTTGGATATGGATACTTTGGATATGGGAATTCCTTGGGTGAGGAGTGTTAGGTTTGGAATCCCTTTAGTGGGGGGGGGGGGTTGTATCACAAAGAGGAAATAGCCTTAATGTATAAGTGTTTGGGGTAGGGGGTCATTGCGTAATCATGTGCTAATGTAGCAGGTGGATAAAAGCAGTTTACTGGTCAATTGGGGAATGTTGCATGGGGGAAGGAAGAAAATTAAAGCTTGAGAGCCAGATTACAAGTGGAGTGGAATTTGACACTCCCGCTCGAGTGTTAACTCCGCTAGAAGAAAGTTTTTTTTGCACACCGGGTAACACTCATATTGAAAGTAAAAAGTTCTCGCTCACGCTAACCCAACGCGCATAAAAAGCTGAAGTTAGAATGCCACACGCATGTTAACGTATTACCCCAGAGAAGTCAATAAAGCAAACAAAGTGGAAAAAATGCTCTACTTGCACGCAAACCTGATCGCATATTCTCATATCCCGACATGAAAATATGAATATTTCACATTCCAATGTTCTTCACATAGAAGAATATGTTCTCTTTATTCATAAATACATATTTCTACTTATATGTGATGGTATTTTGCTACAATATATATCTATACCTACAGTATATAGCTATAGTTATATACAGATATATATAGGAATATCTATTTAAAAATACATAGAACATATTCTGCTATGTGCAGAAATTTGGAATGTGAAATATTTGCAGTTAATACATAGTTAAAACCTTTGTTAAATAAAAATATTGCTTAAATATGCTTTTACATGTTTTCATCTACTTGACTTCAAAGAGCTCCAATGCACTTCTGTATATGCCTACATGTGTGTACATATGTATTTGTGTTTATATGTGTATATGTTTGTAAATGCATATATACACATACTGGAAGCATTTTTGCCAATACATGTATATTGCAAATATGTAATTCATCTGTGCATTTCAATTTTGGCTGGAATAAACCTTTAAAGGGCTGTGTGGTAAGTAGATATGTGCATTCTAAGGTTTCAGATACCCTCCAAATGCAGAAGACGGAGGCCGCTTATGCTGTTCAGCTATTTTTGGAGCCAAATTTATGCTTGTTAAACTGCAACACACTAGGAACGCACAGATTCATAAGAATAAATTTGACTCTGAAATTAGCAGAACAGCACGAGTGACTGCCTTCTGCTGCATTCGGAGGTATCTGAAACCTCTGAATGCACATATCTAGTGGTCAGGATGATGGTAGCTGACATCAACGGAAAACACCTGTACTTTTACTATTGTCCTAACATCATACTTTTTTAAACGGTTCGAATAAAAGTGATGTTTTAATTTCCAAGTGCTCCTCGATCTTTTCTTCTTGTTGGAGTTTATGGTTTAATTAATTTTATGTGATCTGTGGCAGTGGAACAATTAATATTTAACCATTAAAGGGACAGTTAACTAAAAAAATGTAATTGTTTAAAAAGATAGATAATTACTTTATTACCCATTCCCCAGTTTAGCACAACCAAGACAGTTATATTAATATATTTTTAACCTCTGTGATTACATTGTATCTAAGCCTCTTTTGACAGCCCCCTGATCACATGACTTTTTATTTTTATCTATTGACTTGCATTTTAGCTGTGTTGTGCAGAACCCACGGGTGTGAGCACAATGTTATCTATATGGCCCACATGAACTAGCAGTCTCCTGTTGTGAAAAGCAAATTAAAAAAAGCATGTGATTAAGAGGCTGTCTGTAGTGGCTTAGAAACAAAATCACAGGAATAGAGTAACTTCACCTTGTTTAGTAGAACATAAGTTCACCAGAGTGCAAGCAGCAATGTTTCGAGTCAACCAGGACCCTTAATTATGCTATCAGAATACTATTCAGACTGACCTTAAACACCTTTACCAATTAATTGCACATATTGCATTGTCATAGCAACCAATATTATACAGCACACTTATATAAAATGCCACCTAGTGGTTACAAAAGCAAATTCTTAACAATAAAATATAGTCACATCTTACAAATATTTATAGGCTAATATTAAAAAAGTGCAATTTTAAATCCTTACAAAAGTATTCCTATAATTTACAATCTTAACTTCCTTGTTAGTTTAAACATCCTGAATACTGAATACAATCAAACACATATTTAAATATTTCTTAGAGGAACAGATGTAAATCATAGTCCTTATTAAGACCTTTGGGTGCAAGGGTATGCCGCCTATGAATCCAACTTACCTCCTTCCTTTTAAGGATTAATTCCCTATCTTCCGCCTCTCCTAAGAGGAGGTACATGGCCAATTACTTGGAATCTTAATTAACTTATATTGTGGCCTTTTTCAGTGAAATGTTTAGAAACTGGTTTATTGGGGTCTTTAATTGCAATTGAGGATTTGTGTTCTGTCATGTGTTCCCTCATGGACTTAGTGGTCTCCCCAATATAACAAAGCCCACACAGACACTTTAATAGATAAATGGCATATTCTGTTTGACAAGTAAAAAAAACCTTATATTGTCATTTGTTTATGCCCACAACTTTGGGTCAAATTCTTGCCCTTTATTATTGAGTTACAGTGTGGGAAACTTAAACATGGATAACTCCCTTTATAAAAGTTTATATACCTCTATACCGCATGAAGCTGGTTGGCAAGCTGTTGAAGAACATCTTAGGGTGAGTGGAATGTACTCACCACAACATTGTGTCTGGTGGATAATTTACTTAGGATTATTCTATATTATAATTATTTCCTCTTACCTTTTAACTACAAAGCAAATGTGTACTGCAATGGGTTCCAGTGTGGCCCCTTCCTACGCCAATTTGTTTATGAGTACCATTGAAAATAAATTTGTTTTCAATTAGTTTTTTGGAACACTGTCAACAGTGGTATAGATTTATTGACTATATAGTTGGCGTATGGAGGGGCCCCCTGGATACTCTATTGCAATTCATAGATACATTAAATGGATACTAATGTAAAAATTATTAATAATAAATTAACCACTGATCTGTATGTTAAGGAGGCTGATCGGAATGCATTACTCCATTATACAAGTTTTCATCCAAATAGGGTTTTTGAGTCTGTCCCTAAAAGCCAAATACTGAGGGTTAAAATGATTGTTAAACCAGAATCTTGTTTGGTGATATGAAAAGAGGACATGAGAGAGAAATTTCTCGTACGTTGATATCCAAAGAATATCCTTGATAATAAAATAAATGAGGTTTTTCGTGATGTAAAAATTATTACCAAATCAAGGAAGCAAGATAAGAAAATTGTTTCTTTGTCAGATAATAATAACTTAAAGGATTACTTTCTGTTATAATTTTTAAGCTAAACAACTAACATATTAAAGTTAATAAACATTAATTAAAACCTACTGACCTATATTTTCTCCAAAACGAAGTTTCATAATGTTCTAAAAGTTATATCTTTTATTCGCTGATGATGTCACGTTATCCTGCCCACTATTTTCAGCACTGCATGTTCAAAATACTTAAACCAATAACTTTGTGTTTAAAGCGCCATTTTGAAACCTAGGTATTGTAAACGGATTGGTACAGAGCAAAGGATACCCACGGAGTGGGTTTGGAAAACAATTAAATTTGCAGACAAGATTTCTGATATACGGTAGAGATATGTTAATGAAATGCTATTGATAAAAAGCGTATTTGGGGTAGTTAGTTAGTAACAGGCATAGAAAATATTTACTTACAGTGGCCCTTTAAGTGATCACATTTTTAAAGTTATTAAAAAACACAGGTATTTACTTGAGAAATCTAATCCTACAGTAGAAAAATTTAGGAAATTACATTTGGCCTCCTTTAAAAGGGTGAAAAATATTAAAGACCAATTAATAAGAGCTGATTTGGGAGCTAACAAAATAGTTAAGACAAATTATTTGACAACAGAGAATAAAGGGAGTTATCCATGTTTAAGTTGCTCACACTGTAACTCAATGTGCAAGAAATTGGCCCAAAGTTGTGGGCATAAACAAATGACAATACAAGGTTTTTTTACTTGTCAAACAGAATATGCCATTTATCTATTAAAGTGTCCGTGTGGGCTTTGTTATATTGGGGAGACCACTAGGTCCGTGTCATGCTGCGCCGCTCTAGCCATTGCCTGCCTGACTACTCTACCTGTCTTAACCCTTAAACTGCTGGATTGTTTGCTGTTGCTGAACCTGCCTGTCTGACTACTCTACCTGCCTTAACCCTTACTCTGCGGGGCTGTTTTACTGTTGCCAAACCCTGCCTGTCTGACCATTCTAGTGGTATGCCCTTGTATTGCTTTACTGTCGCCAAACCCTGCCTGCCTGACTATTCAAGTGGTTTATCCTTGGACTGTTTTACTGTTGCCAAACCCTGCCTGCCTGACCATTCTAGTGGTGTGCCCTTGGATTGCTTTACTGTTGCCGAACCCTGCCTGTCTGACTATTCTAGTGATTCATCCTTGGACTGCTCCACTGTTACCGCTGGGGACTGTCCTGCCTGTGGTGAGTGTCGCTCTCCTCATCTCATTAACTTTCTTTGCTCTGGGATATTCTCTATCATTCCGGCTCAATGCTGGGATAACAAGACTACTGGCCGAGTTCGGTCTGATAGTGGAGTATCCCACGAGCATTACAGTCCGTGAGGGAACGTATGACATAACACAAATCCTCAATTAAAGACCCTAATAAACCAGTTTCTAATCATTTCACTGAAAAAGGCCACAATATAATTCAAATAAGATTCCAAGTAATTGGCCATGTACCCCCTCTTAGGAGAGGGGGGAGATAGGAAATTATTCCTTAAAAGAAAGGAGGTAGATTGGATTCATAGGCTGGGTACCCTTGCACCCAAAGGTCTTAATAGGGACTATGATTTACATTTGTTCCTCTAAGAAATATTTAAGTATGTGTTTGTTTGTATTCAGTATTCAGGATGTTTAAACTAACGAGGAAGTGAAGAATGTAAATTATAGGAATACTTTTGTAAGGATTTAAAATTGCAAATTTTCAATATTAGCCTATAAATATTTGTAAGATGTGACTATATTTTATTGTTAAGAATTCTCTTTTGTAACCACTAGGTGGCATTGTATATACGTGTGCTGTATAAAATTGGTTGCTATGACAATGCAACAGATGAAATTAATTGGTAAAGGTGTTAAAGGTCGGTCTAAATAGTATTCTGAAAGCATGAGTAAGGGTCCTTTGTGACTCGAAACATCGCTATTTTTCTGGGTACACCCCCTTAATAAAGGAGCAAGTCTTTGCTATTTACAGAAGGTGTTTTTTTTCTTCTTTGGTGGCTTAAAAACAGGCAGTAATTAAGAGGTTTAAATGTTATAAAGTATATTAATATAACAATGTTGGTTGTACAATGCAGGGGAATGGGTAGTAAAGGCGTTATCTAACTTTTTAAACAATAACAATTTTAGTGTTGACTGTCCCTTTAATATGTATTCAAGGTTATTTTTCTCTCAGAACTTTGCTTTTCATGCCCTAATGTGATCTAAATTATAAATATACAAAAAAATCACAAAGTTATACAAAGACTTATTTTACAGAAGGATTAGAACAGGGGTTGATAAAAGCCCGGGATTAGAATACTGTTTAAAGTATTCCAAATGGCCAAAAGTATGTGAACAAGCCTACTAATTATTGAGTTCAGGAGTTTTAGCCACACCAATTGCTAACATGTACATACAATCCAACACAAAGCTATAAAATCTCCATAGACAAACGGCTAGATTACGAGTTGTGCGTTAGGGTAAAAAAGCAGCATTAAGAGATCCTAATGATGCTTTTTTACGCCCGCTGGTATTACGAGTCTTGCAGGTTTAGGGTCACCACACACTTCTTTGGCCTTACCGCAAAACGACTTACGTAAACTTTGTAAAATCTTTTTTCTATGGGACTTCAATAGCGCCGGTATTACGAGTCTGTCCTGGGAGGCCAAAAAGTGAGCGGTACACCCTACCCTGTCAAGATCCCTAACGCATTTAAAAGTCAGTAGTTATGAGTTTTATGGTACAATCAGCCAATAGGATTGAGCTTGCATTCTATTAGCTGTTCCAATTAGCCAATAGAATGCGAGTTCAATCCTATTGGCTGATCCAATCAGCCAATAGGATTGAACTTCAATCCTATTGTCTGATTGCATCAGCCAATAGGATTTTTTCTACCTTAATTCCAATTGGCTGATAGAAATCTATCAGCCAATCGGAATCTAAGGGACACCATCTTGGATGACGTCACTTAAAGAAACCGTCATTTAGTAAGAAGATTTAGTTGGAAGAGGATGCTCCGCACCGGATGTCTTGAAGATGGACCCGCTCCGCGCCAGATGGATGAAGATAGAAGATGCCGTCTGGATGAAGACTTCTGCCCGTCTGGAGGACCACTTCGCCCGGCTTGGATGAAGACTTCTCCCGGCTTCATTGAGGACTTCGGCCCGGCTTGGATGAAGACTTCTCCCGGTAAGTCGATCTTTAGTGGGTTAGTGTTAGGTTTTTTTAAGGGTGTTTTGGGTGGGTTTTATTTTTAGGTTAGGGTTTTGGCGGCAAAAGAGCTAACTGCCCTATTAAGGGCAATGCCCATCCAAATGCCCTTTTCAGGGCAATGGGGAGTTTAGGTTTTTTTAGATAGTATTTTATTTGGGGGGTTGGTTGTGTGGGTGATGGGTTTTACTGTTGGGGGGTTGTGTGTATTTTTTTTACAGGTAAAAGAGCTGATTACTTTGGGGCAATGCCAGCAAAAGGGCTTTTTTATTTTAATAGGGCTATTAGATTAGGTGTAATTAGTTTAAATATCTGTAATTTGTTTATTTTTTTCTGTAATTTAGTGTTTGTTTGTTTTTGTACTTTAGCTAATTTAATTTAGGTAATTGTATTTAATGTAGTTAAATTATTTAAAGGGACATAATACTCATATGCTAAATCACTTGAAACTGATGCAGTATAACTGTAAAAAGCTGACAGGAAAATATCACCTGAGCATCTCTATGTAAAAAAGGAAGATATTTTACCTCACAATTTCCTCAGCTCACCAGAGTAAGTTCTGTGTAAAAAGTTATACTCAGCTGCTCCCAGCTGCAGGTAAAAAAAATTAAAAAAATGAAGAAATGAACAGCAGCCAATCAGCATCAGCAGTGCTGAGGTCATGAACTCTTACTGTGATCTCATGAGTTTTGACTTAACTCTCATGAGATTTCATAGTAAGCTTCCTTTACCTGATTGGTGAAATAATATGAGAGCGCACGATGCTAGTCCCTTCAGATGTCCCAGGACAAACACACTAAAATGCTGCTTAGAAATCCTTTACAATGGGAGGTGGCTACTGAGGTACTTTTGAGGTAAAATATCTTTCTTTTTTACATAGAGATGTTCAGGTGATATTTTCTAATCAGCTTTTTACAGCTATGCTGCATCACTTTCAAGTGTTTAAACATTTGGGTATTATGGCCCTTTAATTATAGTGTAGTGTTAGGTGTTAGTGTAACTTAGGTTAGGTTTTATTTTACAGGTACTTTTGTATTTATTTTAGCTAGGTAGTTATTAAATAGTTAATAACTATTTAGTAACTATTCTACCTAGTTAAAATAAATACAAACTTGCCTGTAAAATAAAAAAAACCTAAGCTAGCTACAATGTAACTATTAGTTCTATTGTAGCTAGCTTAGGGTTTATTTTATAGGTAAGTATTTAGTTTTAAATAGGAATAATTTATTTAATGATAGGAATATTTATTTAGATTTATTTAAATTATATTTAAGTTAGTGGGTGTTAGTTTTAGGGTTACACTTAGATTTAGGGGTTAATAACTTTAATATAGTGGCGGCGACGTTGGGGGCGGCAGATTAGGGGTTAATAAATGTAGGTAGGTGGCAGCGATGTTAGGGACGGCAGATTAGGGGTTAATAATATTTAACTAATGTTTGCAAGGCAGGAGTGCAGCGGTTTAGGGGTTAATATGTTTATTATAGTGGCGGCCACGTTGGGGGCGGCAGATTAGGGGTTAAAAAGTTTAGTTAGGTTGCGGCGACATTGGGGATGGCAGATTATGGGTTAATAAATATAATGTAGGTGTCCGCGATGTTGGGGGCAGCAGATTAGGGCTTCATAAGTATAATGTAGGAGGCGGCGGTGTCCGGAGTGGCAGATTAGGGGTTAATGATATAATGTAGGTGTCGGCGATGTCGGGGGCGGCAGATTAGGGGTTAATAAGTGTAAGATTAGGGGTGTTTAGACTCGGGGTTCATGTTAGGGTGTTAGGTGTAGACATAAATTTTATTTCCCCATAGGAATCAATGGGGCTGCGTTACTGAGTTTTACGCTGCTTTTTTGCAAGTGTTAGACTTTTTTTTCAGCCGGCTCTCCCCGTTGATTCCTATGGGGAAATTGTGCACGAGCACGTACGACCAGCTCACTGCTGATTTAAGCAGTGCTGGTATTGGAGTGCGGTAAAGAGCAAAATTTTGTTCAAAGCTCACTTCTTGCCTTTTAACGACGGGTTTCTGAAAAACTCGTAATACCAGCGCTGTAGGTAAGTGAGCGGTGAGGGAAAACTGCTCGTTAGCACCGCATAGCCTCTAACGCAAAACTCATTGTCTGGGCCAAACGCTCGGCTAGATTACGAGTTGTGCGTTAGGGTAAAAAAGCAGCGTTAACAGGTCCTAGCGCTACTTTTATACGCCCGCTGCTATTACGAGTCTTGCAGGTTTAGTGTCACTGCACACTTCTTTGGCCTTACCGCAAAACGATTTACGTAAACTTCGTAAAGTCTTTTTTCTATGGGACTTCCATAGCGCCGGTATTATGAGTCTGTCCTGGGAGGCCAAAAAGTGAGCAGTACACCCTACCCTGTCAAGATCCCTAACGCATTTAAAAGTCAGTAGTTATGAGTTTTATGGTACAACGCTGTAGCATAAAACTCATAACTAAAGTGCTATAAAGTACACTAACACCCATAAACTACCTATTAACCCCTAAACCGAGGCCTTCCCGCATCGCAAATACTATAATAAAATTATTAACCCCTAATCTGCCGCTCCGGACACCGCCACCACCTACATTATATTTATGAACCCCTAATCTGCTGCCCCCAACATCGCAAACACCTACATTATATTTATTAACCCCTAATCTGCTGTCCCCAATGTCGCCGCAACCTACCTACACTTTTTAACCCCTAATCTGCCACCCCCAATGTCGCCGCCACTATAATAAACATATTAACCCTTAAACCGCAGCACTCCCGCCTCGCAAACATTAGTTAAATATTATTAACCCCTAATCTGCCGTCCCTAACATCGCCGCAACCTACCTACATTTATTAACCCCTAATCTGCCGCCCCCAACGTCACCGCCACTATATTAAAGTTATTAACCCCTAAATCTAAGTCTAAACCTAACCCTAACACCCACTAACTTAAATATAATTTAAATAAATCAAAATAAATATTTCTATCATTAAATAAATTATTCCTATTTAAAACTAAATACCTATAAAATAAACCCTAAGATAGCTACAATATAACTAATCGTTACATTGTAGCTAGCTTAGGTTTTTTTTTATTATTTTACAGGCAAGTTTGTATTTATTTTAACTAGGTAGAATAGTTACTTAATAGTTATTAACTATTTAATAACTACCTAGCTAAAATAAATACAAAAGTACCTGTAAAATAAAACCTAACCTAAGTTACACTAACACCTAACACTACACTATAATTAAATAAAATAACTACATTAAATACAATTACCTAAATTAAATTAAATTAGCTAAAGTACAAAAAAAAACACTAAATTACAGAAAATAATAAACAAATTACAGATATTTAAACTAATTACACCTAATCTAATAGCCCTATTAAAATAAAAAGGGCCCTTCTTCAAGACATCCGGCGCAGAGCATACTCTTCCAGCGAAGTCTTCTTACTAAATGACTGTTCCTTTAGGTGACGTCATCCAAGATGGCATCCCTTAGATTCCGATTGGCTGATAGAATTCTATCAGCCAATCGGAATTAAGGTCGAAAAAATCCTATTGGCTGATGCAATCAGCCAATAGGATTGAACTTCAATCCTATTGGCTGATCCAATCAGCCAATGGGATTGAGCTTGCATTCTATTGGCTGTTCCAATCAGAATTCTATCAGCCAATTGGAAACTAAGGGACGCCATCTTGGATGACATCACTTAAAGAAACCGTCATTTAGTAAGAAGACTTCGTTGAAAGAGGATGCTCCGCGCCGGATGTCTTGAAGATGGACCCGCTACGCGCCGGATGGATGAAGATAGAAGATGCCGCCTGGATGAAGACTTCTGCCAGTCTGGAGGACCACTTCGCCCGGCTTGGATGAAGACTTCTCCCGGTAAGTCGATCTTCAGGGGGTTAGTGTTAGGGCTTTTAAGGGTGTTTTGGGTGGGTTTTATTTTTAGGTTAGGGTTTTGGTGGCAAAAGAGATAACTGCCCTTTTAAGGGCAATGCCAATCCAAATGCCCTTTTCAGGGCAATGGGGAGCTTAGGTTTTTTTAGATAGTATTTTATTAATGGGTTGGTTGTGTGGGTGGTGGGTTTTACTGTTGGGGGGTTGTGTGTATTTTTTTTTACAGGTAAAAGAGCTGATTACTTTGGGGCAATGCCCTGCAAAAGGTCCTTTAAGGGCTATTGGTAGTTTAGTTTAGGCTAGGGTTTTTTTTTTATTTTGGGGGGGGGGGCTTTTTTATTTTAATAGGGCTATTAGATTAGGTGTAATTAGTTTAAATATCTGTAATTTGTTTATTATTTTCTGTAATTTAATGTTTTTTGTACTTTAGCTAATTTAATTTAATTTAGGTAATTGTATTTAATGTAGTTAATTTATTTAATTATAGTGTAGTGTTAGGTGTTAGTGTAAATTAGGTTAGGTTTTATTTTACAGGTACTTTAGTATTTATTTTAGCTAGGTAGTTATTAAATAGTTAATAACTATTTAGTAACTATTCTACCTAGTTAAAATAAATACAAACTTGCCTGTAAAATAAAAGAACCCGAAGCTAGCTACAATGTAACTATTAGTTCTATTGTAGCTAGCTTAGGGTTTATTTTATAGGTAAGTATTTAGTTTTAAATAGGAATAATTTATTTAATGATAGGAATATTTATTTAGATTTATTTAAATAATATTTAAGTTAGTGGGTGTTAGGTTTAGGGTTAGACTTAGATTTAGGGGTTAATAACTTTAATATAGTGACGGCAACATTGGGAGCGGCAGATTAGGGGTTTATAAATGTAGGTAGGTGGCGGTGATGTTAGGGACGGCAGATTAGGGGTTAATAATATTTAACTAATGTTTGAGAGGCCGGAGTGTGGCGGTTTAGGGGTTAATATGTTTATTATAGTGGTGGTGACGTTGGGGGGCAGCAGATTAGGGGTTAAAAAGTGTAGTTAGGTTGCGGTGACATTGGGGGCGGCAGATTAACAGTTAATAAATATAATGTAGGTGTCGGCGATGTTGGGGGCAGCAGATTAGGGGTTCATAAGTATAATGTAGGTGGCGGCGGTGTCCAGAGCAGCAGATTAGGGGTTAATAAGTGTAAGATTAGGGGTGTTTAGACTCGGGGTTCATGTTAGGGTGTTAGGTGTAGACATACATTTTATTTCCCCATAGGAATCAATGGGGCTGCTTTACTGAGTTTTACGCTGCTTTTTTGCAGGTGTTAGACTTTTTTTTCAGTCGGTTCTCCCCGTTGAACAAGCCTACTAATTATTGAGTTCAGGAGTTTTAGCCACACCAATTGCTAACATGTACATACAATCCAACACAAAGCTATAAAATCTCCATAGACAAACGGCTAGATTACGAGTTGTGCGTTAGGGTAAAATAGCAGCATTAAGAGATCCTAATGCTGCTTTTTTACACCTGCTGGTATTACGAGTCTTGCAGGTTTAGGGTCACCACACACTTCTTTGGCCTTACCGCAAAACGACTTACGTAAACTTTGTAAAATCTTTTTTCTATAGGACTTCAATAGCGCCGGTATTACGAGTCTGTCCTGGGAGGCCAAAAAATGAGCGGTACACCCTACCCTGTCAAGATCCCTAACGCATTTAAAAGTCAGTAGTTATGAGTTTTATGGTACAATCAGCCAATAGGATTGAGCTTGCATTCTATTAGCTGTTCCAATTAGCCAATAGAATGCGAGTTCAATCCTATTGGCTGATCCAATCAGCCAATAGGATTGAACTTCAATCCTATTGTCTGATTGCATCAGCCAATAGGATTTTTTCTACCTTAATTCCGATTGGCTGATAGAATTCTATCAGCCAATCGGAATCTAAGGGACACCATCTTGGATGACGTCACTTAAAGGAACCGTCATTTAGTAAGAAGATTTAGTTGGAAGAGGATGCTCCGCACCGGATGTCTTGAAGATGGACCCGCTCCGCGCCGGATGGATGAAGATAGAAGATGCCGTCTGGATGAAGACTTCTGCCCGTCTGGAGGACCACTTCACCCGGCTTGGATGAAGACTTCTCCCGGCTTCATTGAGGACTTCGGCCCGGCTTGGATGAAGACTTCTCCCGGTAAGTCGATCTTCAGTGGGTTAGTGTTAGGTTTTTTTAAGGGTGTTTTGGGTGGGTTTTATTTTTAGGTTAGGGTTTTGGCGGCAAAAGAGCTAACTGCCCTATTAAGGGCAATGCCCATCCAAATGCCCTTTTCAGGGCATTGGGGAGTTTAGGTTTTTTTAGATAGTATTTTATTTGGGGGGTTAGTTGTGTGGGTGATGGGTTTTACTGTTGGGGGGTTGTGTGTATTTCTTTTACAGGTAAAAGAGCTGATTACTTTGGGGCAATGCCAGCAAAAGGCCCTTTTAAGGGCTATTGGTAGTTTAGTTTAGGCTAGGGGTTATTTTATTGGGGGGGGGGGCTTTTTTATTTTAATAGGGCTATTAGATTAGGTGTAATTAGTTTAAATATCTGTAATTTGTTTATTTTTTTCGGTAATTTAGTGTTTGTTTGTTTTTGTACTTTAGCTAATTTAATTTAGGTAATTGTATTTAATGTAGTTAAATTATTTAATTATAGTGTAGTGTTAGGTGTTAGTGTAACTTAGGTTAGGTTTTATTTTACAGGTACTTTTGTATTTATTTTAGCTAGGTAGTTATTAAATAGTTAATAACTATTTAGTAACTATTCTACCTAGTTAAAATAAATACAAACTTGCCTGTAAAATAAAAAAAAACCTAAGCTAGCTACAATGTAACTATTAGTTCTATTGTAGCTAGCTTAGGGTTTATTTTATAGGTAAGTATTTAGTTTTAAATAGGAATAATTTATTTAATGATAGGAATATTTATTTAGATTTATTTAAATTGTATTTAAGTTAGTGGGTGTTAGGTTTAGGGTTACACTTAGATTTAGGGGTTAATAACTTTAATATAGTGGCGGCGACGTTGGGGCGGCAGATTAGGGGTTAATAAATGTAGGTAGGTGGCGGCGATGTTAGGGACGGCAGATTAGGGGTTAATAATATTTAACTAATGTTTGCAAGGCAGGAGTGCAGCGGTTTAGGGGTTAATATGTTTATTATAGTGACGGACACGTTGGGGGCGGCAGATTAGGGGTTAAAAAGTTTAGTTAGATTGCGGCGACATTGGGGACGGCAGATTAGGGGTTAATAAATATAATGTAGGTGTCTGCGATGTTGGGGGCAGCAGATTGGGGGTTCATAAGTATAATGTAGGTGGCGGCGGTGTCCGGAGTGGCAGATTAGGGGTTAATGATATAATGTAGGTGTCGGCAATGTCGGGGGCGGCAGATTAGGGGTTAATAAGTGTAAGATTAGGGGTGTTTATACTCAGGGTTTCATGTTAGGGTGTTAGGTATAGACATGAATTTTATTTCCCCATAGGAATCAATGGGGCTGCGTTACTGAGTTTTACGCTGCTTTTTTGCAAGTGTTAGACTTTTTTTTCAGCCGGCTCTCCCCGTTGATTCCTATGGGGAAATTGTGCACGAGCACATACGACCAGCTCACTGCTGACTTAAGCAGCGCTGGTATTGGAGTGCGGTAAAGAGCAAAATTTTGCTCAAAGCTCACTTCTTGCCTTTTAACGACGGGTTTCTGAAAAACTCGTAATACCAGCGCTGTAGGTAAGTGAGCGGTGAGGGAAAACTGCTCGTTAGCACCGCATAGCCTCTAACGCAAAACTCGTTGTCTGGGCCAAACGCTCGGCTAGATTACGAGTTGTGCGTTAGGGTAAAAAAGCAGCGTTAACAGGTCCTAGCGCTACTTTTATACGCCCGCTGCTATTACGAGTCTTGCAGGTTTAGTGTCACTGCACACTTCTTTGGCCTTACCGCAAAATGATTTACGTAAACTTCGTAAAGTCTTTTTTCTATGGGACTTCCATAGCGCCGGTATTATGAGTCTGTCCTGGGAGGCCAAAAAGTGAGCAGTACACCCTACCCTGTCAAGATCCCTAACGCATTTAAAAGTCAGTAGTTATGAGTTTTATGGTACAACGCTGTAGCATAAAACTCATAACTAAAGTGCTATAAAGTACACTAACACCCATAAACTACCTATTAACCCCTAAACCGAGGCCCTCCCACATCGCAAATACTATAATAAAATTATTAACCCCTAATCTGCCGCTCCGGACACCGCCACCACCTACATTATATTTATGAACCCCTAATCTGCTGCCCCCAACATCGCAAACACCTACATTATATTTATTAACCCCTAATCTGCTGTCCCCAATGTCGCCGCAACCTACCTACACTTTTTAACCCCTAATCTGCCGCCCCCAATGTCGCCACCACTATAATAAACATATTAACCCTTAAACCGCAGCACTCCCGCCTCGCAAACATTAGTTAAATATTATTAACCCCTAATCTGCCGTCCCTAACATTGCCGCAACCTACCTACATTTATTAACCCCTAATCTGCCGCCCCCAACGTCGCCCCCACTATATTAAAGTTATTAACCCCTAAATCTAAGTCTAAACCTAACCCTAACACCCACTAACTTAAATATAATTTAAATAAATCAAAATAAATATTTCTATCATTAAATAAATTATTCCTATTTAAAACTAAATACCTATAAAATAAACCCTAAGATAGCTACAATATAACTAATCGTTACATTGTAGCTAGCTTAGGTTTTTTTTTATTATTTTACAGGCAAGTTTGTATTTATTTTAACTAGGTAGAATAGTTACTAAATAGTTATTAACTATTTAATAACTACCTAGCTAAAATAAATACAAAAGTACCTGTAAAATAAAACCTAACCTAAGTTACACTAACACCTAACACTACACTATAATTAAATAAAATAACTACATTAAATACAATTACCTAAATTAAATTAAATTAGCTAAAGTACAAAAAAAAACACTAAATTACAGAAAATAATAAACAAATTACAGATATTTAAACTAATTACACCTAATCTAATAGCCCTATTAAAATAAAAAGGGCCCTTCTTCAAGACATCCGGCGCAGAGCATACTCTTCCAGCGAAGTCTTCTTACTAAATGACGGTTCCTTTAAGTGACGTCATCCAAGATGGCATCCCTTAGATTCCGATTGGCTGATAGAATTCTATCAGCCAATCGGAATTAAGGTAGAAAAAATCCTATTGGCTGATGCAATCAGCCAATAGGATTGAACTTCAATCCTACTGGCTGATCCAATCAGCCAATGGGATTGAGCTTGCATTCTATTGGCTGTTCCAATCAGAATTCTATCAGCCAATTGGAAACTAAGGGACGCCATCTTGGATGACATCACTTAAAGGAACCGTCATTTAGTAAGAAGACTTCGTTGAAAGAGGATGCTGCGCGCCAGATGTCTTGAAGATGGACCCGCTACGCACCGGATGGATGAAGATAGAAGATGCCGTCTGGATGAAGACTTCTGCCCGTCTGGAGGACCACTTCGCCCGGCTTGGATGAAGACTTCTCCCGGTAAGTCGATCTTCAGGGGGTTAGTGTTAGGGCTTTTTAAGGGTGTTTTGGGTGGGTTTTATTTTTAGGTTAGGGTTTTGGTGGCAAAAGAGATAACTGCCCTTTTAAGGGCAATGCCAATCCAAATGCCCTTTTCAGGGCAATGGGGAGCTTAGGTTTTTTTAGATAGTATTTTATTAATGGGTTGGTTGTGTGGGTGGTGGGTTTTACTGTTGGGGGGTTGTGTGTATTTTTTTTTTACAGGTAAAAGAGCTGATTACTTTGGGGCAATGCCCTGCAAAAGGTCCTTTTAAGGGCTATTGGTAATTTAGTTTAGGCTAGGGTTTTTTTTTATTTTGGGGGGGCTTTTTTATTTTAATAGGGCTATTAGATTAGGTGTAATTAGTTTAAATATCTGTAATTTGTTTATTATTTTCTGTAATTTAATTTTTTTTGTACTTTAGCTAATTTAATTTAATTTAGGTAATTGTATTTAATGTAGTTAATTTATTTAATTATAGTGTAGTGTTTGGTGTTAGTGTAAATTAGGTTAGGTTTTATTTTACAGGTACTTTAGTATTTATTTTAGCTAGGTAGTTATTAAATAGTTAATAACTATTTAGTAACTATTCTACCTAGTTAAAATAAATACAAATTTGCCTGTAAAATAAAAGAACCCGAAGCTAGCTACAATGTAACTATTAGTTCTATTGTAGCTAGCTTAGGGTTTATTTTATAGGTAAGTATTTAGTTTTAAATAGGAATAATTTATTTAATTATAGGAATATTTATTTAGATTTATTTAAATAATATTTAAGTTAGTGGGTGTTAGGTTTAGGGTTAGACTTAGATTTAGGGGTTAATAACTTTAATATAGTGACGGCAACATTGGGAGCGGCAGATTAGGGGTTTATAAATGTAGGTAGGTGGAGGTGATGTTAGGGACGGCAGATTAGGGGTTAATAATATTTAACTAATGTTTGAGAGGCGGGAGTGCGGCAGTTTAGGGGTTAATATGTTTATTATAGTGGTGGCGACGTTGGGGGCAGCAGATTAGGGGTTAAAAAGTGTAGTTAGGTTGCGGTGACATTGGGGGCGGCAGATTAACAGTTAATAAATATAATGTAGGTGTCGGCGATGTTGGGGGCAGCAGATTAGGGGTTCATAAGTATAATGTAGGTGGCGGCGGTGTCCAGAGCGGCAGATTAGGGGTTAATAAGTGTAAGATTAGGGGTGTTTAGACTCGGGGTTCATGTTAGGGTGTTAGGTGTAGACATAAATTTTATTTCCCCATAGGAATCAATGGGGCTGCTTTACTGAGTTTTACGCTGCTTTTTTGCAGGTGTTAGACTTTTTTTCAGTCAGTTCTCCCCGTTGATTCCTATGGGGAAATCGTGCACAAGCACGTACGACCAGCTCACCGCTGACTTAAGCAGCGCTGGTATTGGAGTGCGGTAATGAGCAAAATTTTGCTCAACACTCACTTCTTGCCTTTTAACGACGGGTTTCTGAAAACTCGTAATACCAGCGCTGCATGTAAGTGAGCGATGAGGGAAAACTGCTCGTTAGCACCGCACAGCCTCTAACGCAAAACTTGTAATCTGGGCCACAGGTAGTACAATGGGTCATGTTGAAGAATTCTGTCATAGGATGCCACCTCTGCCACAAGTTTGTTTGTGAAATTTCTGTCCTACTTGAAAGGCACGATCGCCAGGGTAGGAGCAGTAAGGAGCCCCCAGATCTCCCAAAAGTGGTAGACTAAGCAAACTCACAGAGCAGGGCTGCCGAGTTCTGAAGCACATAGTACATAAAGAAGTGCCTATCATCTGTTGCATCACTCACTACAAAGTTCCAAACTGCCTCTGGAAGAAACTTCAGCACAAGATCTGTGCGCCAGAAGCTTCATGAAATGGGTTTTCATGGCTGATCAACTGTACACATGCTTTACATCAACTTGTGCAATGCTAAGTGTCCCTAAGAATATCAACATTTACTTACCAGTGTTTGGAAAATAAAATAGGTATTTTAGCAACTGTCTCAACACACAACACAAAAAATCCAGTACCAACCTAATGTATAGTGCATGGTGACAGAGCCACTGTTTCTCCTCATGTGTACAAATAAAAATATCTTCACCCGTAGCTCAAAACAACCTTTATTAAATCCTTGGGTCACAGAAAACATTTTGAGTTATCAGACTTTATATCATGCCAATGAAGCTATAATTTCTTTGAGTAAGAGCTAAATAACCCAAAATGTTGCCTTCTGCGATCCAAGGCATTAACAAAGGTTGTTTTGAGCTGTGAATCTGCTACTGGTGAAGATTTGACTTTTACATTTTAGCAACTGTATCATTAACAATGTTCACTTAATGTTAGTAACACTGTATCTGCATCTTTTTTTTTTTCAGGTGAACATGACAAATGATGAAGATATGTTATGGATATACAGTGACAAATTCTGATGACATCCATCATCCATTGATGAAAAGAAAATGATAGAACAGAAAGATATAAAACATACTCTCAATACAACTAAATATTATTTACCTTTTTCAACATGCTCATTTAGCCTTTCTTGAAGATGACCAAAAACTCCACCAGCAGTGAGTGGATATGCTGGAAGCCTTTCTATCTGGTCATCATCCAAAATCAGTCAATTAATTTCTGCACAACCTCAAAAAACACCAGACCATAAGAATGTAGAAAGACGCACATAAACCACCATAAAACTTATACCACCTGTAAAGCCTGCCAGTGACATCTTGCTGGTACAAAGTCTGTCAGGGCAAAGTGTGAAACAACCAATAAATAAGAACCATGCTAAACGGAGGAAAACAACAGTAAAGAGAAGTAACAAGGCAAGAAGATATAAGTATGAATAGAAAGATGAAAGAAACAAAACTTCGGGAATGATATGCCATTCTTGGACAAAGAGTATTTGACTTTGGTGTCGGTAAAACAGCAGTGTGTGTTTGGGGGTTCCTGCCCCCCTGTGTGGCAGAATAAGATGGTTATGTCTCAGGGAACTTATACCTTCCTCAGTTGTTTTGCTGGTTTCTGGCTGATTTGGGGGCTTATCGTGCTGCTCTGCTGTCTTTGTAGTTTCCTGAGACGAAGAATGAAGAGACGCCGGGAAGAGAGGTTGAGGGAGCAGAGCCTGCGCTCTGTACACATAGAGCCACTACAGTATGAGGAATATGTAAGCAGCCCACGCATTCCTGTATCACACAGAATGCGAGCACAGGCACCTCTACAGCCACCAGCAGCACAAGCACGTCCGTGGTCTGGGACCCGCAGGAACGGTAAGAGCATGGAAACACAAAATCAAATTTTGATTGCAGATTTGAACCTAGGCCCAACAAGTCTGCGCATATTTCCTATAAAGTGTAAACTTGATTAGTTTGTAGGAGCCTTATACTTATCCCAAGCATTCTTGAGTCCCCCTAAAGGAAGTTTATTCCATGAATCAACCATCCTTTCTGTTGCACCTGAACCTGCTACCCTTCAATTTGAGATTATGGGATCGATTTATCAAATGTCGAGCAGGCAGTCTGCAGGCAGACAGCATATATAGTCTGCATTTATCACCAGAAATGCTTGTGCAATGCCACCCCCTACTCTCTGATGGCCAATGAGTCGCTAGCAGGGGTTGTCAATCATCCCAATCATATCCTTTTAGGTGGCGGAGAGGTTAAAGGGACAGTTTACTCAAAAATGTCCCCCCCTTTAAATTGTTCCCAATGATCCACTGTACCTGCTGAAGTGTATTAAATTGTTTACAAGTATTTCCATTACCCTTATATTGGCATTTGAAATAGTTGATTTAGCCTGTGGTATCCCCACCTATCCTGAAAGTTTTTGGCCTTAAGGCCAAGTTGTGCAAACACAGCCAGCAGAAGAAATTTCACTCCCAGTGTGGTATAGAAGAGATAAGGTAAGGTAATAAAATGTTAATTTTCCATTGTTCTCTGCAAGTATGGGTGATTGGCTTACGGTCAGATATAAGATAAAGAAGCCTGAAAATGTATACATTGTGATAAAGTAATGAGATTTGATAATGCCTACAAGCACAACCCATTTTATAAGGCTGTGGCCTCAAAACACAAAATCAGCTAATTAATTTACACAAATAAACCTTAAAAAGCAAATCTCATACATTTTTTTTTTTTTTATTGAGGTTAATCAAATATACAACATTAAACAGAAGTTCAATAATATTTACAACATGTGCATCAATAATATGGAGCAGTTGAGTACAGCATGTAAAACCATAGAAATACAAATGATCGATACAATTATATCACTATTGAACTATATGAAGGTAACCTCATTTTTCCCCCCACAAAATGAATGCCCCTCTAAAACTTCAGAAGGCCACTCATGGACCTATGTAATTTGTATGGTTTAGTGGAGGAGCTTAGTTGCATAATACTGTCACTCTTGGACCTTGAACTGTAAAGGGAGGGGGGGACGTATCCAGGAAATTAAGTAAATTAAGTAAATAACGACATTGGTATTAAGCGGCTCCTCAGTAGAAGGGTCCCTTATGGGTCTATTATAAGGCAAATGAGAGGTGAAATACAATTAAAGAACTAAAAATTATTTAGTGAACTCGCCTTGCATGGAACTATGAGTGTAGAAAATATACAGAGCCACCACTCGGTAAGCATTTGGGATAGAAAGAGGGGAGTTTACTATGTGTGGCGGCCGCTCTTGGGCCTAGGTACAGGCTAGGGATTACACGCATCTAGAATAGCGTGACAGTTAGATTAAGTAGTACATCATAAAATTTTAGAGATTAATCTATGATAAGCAACATGAGGTACACTTGATCTCTTATAGGTAACATTACAATAATATGATGTAATTCAGCCCGGCTGGTGGCAAATGAATATTAAAACTTTAACATGCAAAAAGTGGGCTTATCTTAATTTAGGGCAATCTTTATAAATATGTTTTGGGTGCGTTGATGTATACATTGAAATGTTCAGGTGCATAAGGCTAGAGCTAAGAAAACTAGTGATAAGCAGTCAGAAATTGTATGAGCTACAAAATTTCACCTAACATACTGTGTCCACTTAGTCCTAAAAGGTGAGGGCAGACTAGAACTAGGAATAAGAAGAGACCATGTGCTGAGACACTATAGAAAGTCTGCTCCTCCTTAGCAGATTAAATTATTATGTAGGGAGTCATATGTATAAAACAGGTTACAGGATCTCTACTAAGGATAGATATTACCTATGTAAGCCATCTCCATGGGAAGTGCGCATATACAGAAAAGTCATCTGTTTGCTCCTCTCATCCTCAAACAAAGATGAAATACTAAAGGTTAAGGCTGTCACACCACGCTGTCCCGGCCGCAGACAGCGCAGCGTATCCCAGGAGGATATTAAATACATTAACCCAAAGACAACATTAAATCTGTTCTTCTGTGCTGCAGAATAGGGCAACATTTTAAATAAATGGCATTACAGGTCATGGTATTAAATAAGAGCAAACAGACAACAGTGTAGGTCTATGACTGGAACATCAAGAACTGAATTATCTAAAAGGCAATCAGTTTAATTAAACGTCTACCCTGAAATATAGTGTAAATCCTTAAATAAGATACATCCTAAACTGTATAACTATCAAACACTGTAAACATCCAATAAACAAAAAGCTCTTAGAGAAGAATAACTATTCGACATTGTAGGTGTAAATATATCATGGTAAACCCCAACAAGTCCCCATGTATGAACTTCTCCATAGTACAACGTCATAATATAAGAATATCCCTGGCTTCAAAGAAGTATAGAGAATCTCTCTTCTCTTCCGGCGTAGGCATACTAAAGACATTTGTCAAATATTAAACAATAGTAATTGTAATTCCAAAACATAGAGTGACATTATAGACCACATAGTACATATTATTTTATCAAGTAATATTACTTAGACTTTGGCCAGTAAGATAAAGGTCCTGTGTAATATTTAGTTTCTAGTTAATGCCCATAATGTTATCCTGCGTCAAGCCGGGGAGGATAGGAAGCATACCTCAGGCCAGGGCTTACCTGATCCCTAACCTATTGCCTGCTGGCTTAACATCCTTCTGTCGTGATAAGGGTACTGTAGATCTGACAACATTTCCCTGTGTAAGATCTCCGGCAGCGCAACTGACCTTCAAGATGGTACTGTCCAGGTTCGCAGAGAGATTGAGAAATCTTTCGGTCTTCAGCGGTGACACAAAAACTGAGCTCCTAGATTGCGGGACCTCATGACAGGCAAGCAGAGTTACAGACCAGGTAGGTAGTGCTTCACTCATTTTCTCGATGCCTGAAGTTTGTTGCTCTCGAGTGGCCAGTAACCCAGACATCCGGGCCCCGGTATCATTACCACCAGACGGTGGAAACTGCGTTGCGGTTAGATTTGGGTTAGGAGGTGTGGTGTCAGACTGTGGTCCTGTCAGCTGTTCCACATTATGCTGCTTGGTAGCTGAGGTCTTGGGCTGTTCCACGCTCCTCATAGTGGGAGCAGAAAGGTGAGCCGCAATTGTGAATAACATAGCACTAATATCGTGTTCGAGCTGTTCAAAGTGCTGCGAAATTGCTGCCAACATTGTGCACTCCCATTTGTCTACGGCCTCCATGCTGCTCCCCTTCAGACTTCCACACCCCTAGTACAAGCTCGATCTGCAGAGAGTTACTCTTAAAATCCCTAGGGTCTCTGTTAAGGTGTAGACTTAGAGCTAGGCGGTCCTGCTGGCCCCGGATCTCCAGAGGGAATGTAGGGACATTATGCAGTTTCTTGAGAGGCCCAAGAATCGACAACGGTCTAGATTCAAGCTTGTCTGGCACAATAAAATGCTCAATATTGTTATCACTCGCTACAGTAAGTTCTCCTTTTGTAGAATCTGATATCTGTCCTTGTGGATGGCAAGTGTGGGCGAAATTATTTGGCAGATTAGTAAAATATTATGTAGAGCCCCATATTTTGCAGCTTATCATGGCCGCGGCTGGACACGCCCCCCAATCTCATACATTTTATACTCTGCAGATGGTAAAAAAGTAATTGGAAACACATTCAGGGAAAAACTATTTTACAGTGTACTGTCCCTTTAAGGAGCAGCGGTCTTACAAGCCTGAAATGATAGGCCTCAGAAGCAACATCCCTGCTTAATAAATGGAGCCCTATGACTCCTTGTTCTGGTGCTACTCTTTTGTGAAAAATGCTTACAGTCTCAGCTTTACTAAGCCCCTTAACCCTTTGAGTGCTAATGACGGCTCTGAGCCATCACAGAGTTTCTCACTCTGGTGCTATTGACGGCTCAGAGCCGTCATGAGCACTCTCCCAACTTGAGGGAGATCTGGGGGCTCCTTACTGCTCCTACCCCGGCGATCGTGCCTGTAGAGTGACAGGCATCGCCGGGGCTTCACGTGATGCACGGTGACGTCACACGCAATTGCGTGATGACATCACAGCGCAACTTTATTTATACTTAACAATGTTAAGTATAGGAGGAGGGGGCATGCTGCTTAGAAGCCTGTATCTCAGACATCTAAGCAGCTACAGAGTCCAGACCCCCAAGACCCATTGTTGGAAAGGTAATCGCCTAACCTTTTCAACAGTGTAAGTCTTGGGGGTCTGTAAGAAAATATAAAAAAGTTAAAAAAAAATGTTTTCAACAATTTCAAAAATAATAATAATAAAGAAAAATATTAGCACCCAGGTGGGAAATGGCTTAGCAGCCAAAGGGTTAATATTGTTACAGGTTACTCTCATAGCAGAAAAAAATATACATCCTTTAGATATGGCCATCCTCTGCTAAAGTGACATAACCATCATTGTAAAATATTAGAATGTTAAAGTTTCCTTTAAATATTTGACTGCAAAGCCTTAAAGGGACAGTCAAGTCCAAAATAAACTTTCATGATTCAAATAGGGCATGTAATTTTAAACTTTCCAATTTACTTTTATCACCAATTTTGCTTTGTTCTCTTGGTATTCTTAGTTGAAAGCTAAACCTAGGTAGGCCCATATGCTAATTTCTTAGACCTTGAAGGCCTCTAATCGGAATGCCTTTTGACAGTTTTTCACCACTAGAGGGTGTCAGTTTATGTATGTCATATAGATAACATTGAGCTTACGCACGTGAAGTTACCTAGGATTCAGCACTGATTAGTTAAAATGCAAGTCTATCAAAAGAACTGAAATAAGGGGGCAGTTTGCAAATTGCATGCACTATCTGAAACATGAAAGTTTAATTTTGACAAGACTGTCCCTTTAACTGATGATATATGCTTTGAGTTTAATATTTTTTTAAAGTGAGAATACACATAAAATGCCTAAATTTATCTGTGGAGAGCAAAAATGCTATGGTGTGTTAACATTGCTCAAGCACAATCCACACTGTTTCAGTTTTTCCTCTCAAATTATAAGCTAAAAGTTATTTTGAATTGCTCAAGTGACAGTCTAGTGTAAACTAGTTAGAACAGGTGTGTTAAATCCCTCACATAATAGACTTCTTAAAAAAAAGGCATGGGAGAAAAGTCATATCAGTGTGAAAGTGCAACACAGATCTGTCTCCAAAAAGAGTGCTGCCTGCGGCCATATTTGTTAAACTCCAGACATGGTTTCATGTGGCTTGTTTTGAGTAATAGCTTATTTATTCCCTCATGTACAGACCATTTTGATATCTTAAAATTGTTTACTGGTGCATATTTCCTCCATTCTCAGCAAGTGATTTCTGTATCTCCTTTAAAGTGAGTGATGGTCTCCTCTTGACTTCCACTTAAAGTCGCTGAGTTTTCAAGGACAACCTTTTCTCAGCAGTGTCTGGGTGGTATGATGTGCTGTTTTTCTTCCAGATAATTGGTCAAAAAGCCTTTGATATTACTTTGTACCCTATTTATAAATTATGCAGGTTCAGTATTCTCTTACTGCTGTAGAATTGTCTTGTTTTCCTTCAATTCTGCAGCCTGACCGTGATCTATTTCCAGAGTAGGACATTTATCTGGAGAAAAATACTTGTTACACTTTTCATGAATAAAACTTTGTTTCCTAAGTTTTGTCTCAAAATAACTTAAATCCTTTATTTTCATAGCATTTTCATATATTATGTTATGCAAACTTGCAAGAGATAATAATTTACTTCAAGGAATAGCCTAGTCAAAATTAAACTTTCATAAATCAGATAGCACATGCAATTTTAAGCAACTTTCTAATTTACTCCTATTATCATTTTTTTTTCATTCTCTTGGTATCTTTATTTGAAAAATAAAAAATGTAAGCTTAGAAGCCAGACCATTTTTTGTTCATTACCTGGTCAGCGTTTGGTGATTGGTGTCTAAATGTAGCCACGTTAAGATGTTTTGGCTAACATTTTTAATCACCCACGTTTAATACTAGATTGTGGGTTATTCTTTGCGTAAGAGCAAGATAACACACCCTACGCAATTGATTGTTCTCCTCATGTGATCTAGGCATTATCAAGAAAATGGGATTTTTAGTAAAAATAAAATGCTCTAATAATGTGAAGATTAATTTTGCACTGTTAGCTGTGTACAGGTAGATTTTGTGATATCTTCACTATCAGTTTGTTATTGCTAACAGTAAAGGAATATATACCACTATAATCTTCTAAGATACCTGGTCTTAGCATTTTCATAGCAATTATTTTTAAAGTGCTATAACAGAATTGCACAAATGCAGTAACAGTGATTAAATGGATCTGTGGTTAAGCCTAAGAAGAACATTTAATGATATTTTTGTGAGATTGGTTATAAGTTCAATTTATACAATTGTTTAAATGATTTATTTACTTTCTGTGACACTGATCCTGGTATCATCTACTCATGCCAGTTGCAATTGTGTGTGGTTAATCTATTTTGTAAAAAGCACAGGCCCCTGATCAAATCTGTTTTTAGTGGGAAACCATGAAATTCAAGTTGATTCATTTTAATCTATTAGAAAAAGTGCAGTTTGAATTAGTAAAACTATTAAAATTTCATATATAGTATAACAGGAAACTGTAGATACATTCACAAGAAGGACATAGGGGCCGATTTATTAATGTCCGCCCCACATCGGTAAATGCTGACAGCATATGCTGTCAGCATTTATCATTGCACAAGCATTTCTAGTGAAATGCTTGTGCAATGCTGCCCCTGGACATTCGCAGCCAATCGGGCACTAGCAGGGGGTGTTGCATTTATAACTGAACACTGTGATGTTAATATTTAGTTAGTGTGCAAGTTTCTTAATGAACTATACTGCAATAATTTTTACTCCAGAAATGAAACTTTTTATTAATATGTAAACTCAGCATAAGCAAAAACGTTTGAATTGAGGAAAAGAAAAAAAAGAAGAAGCTGTATGAATAGCCAAAAAAAATTGCTTAAAACAGGCCAAGTGCTCAAGGCTATTTCATTACAAAAAAAATTTCTATTGGATTGGAATACTGTTGATAAATTGGTTATAACAGAGTTTCTGAATAAATTGGAATGGCTTTAAATTGTAATTTGTTTTGCGAAAAGTAATGCATGTCTCTTCAAACAGAAATTTCAATGGATTAGAATGTATTCCGGAATAACATTATATATAATTTTATCACGCCTATCTCATTGGGCTAGTAAATGTTTACATAATGACACATTGTTGAGGATTTGGCAGCATTCACCAAATTGTATTGTTTGCAAACATGTTTATAAGGTCCACTTACATTAAATGTCATAACTAGCTACTACATTTTTAGCTATCTCAGTCCCAGCTTCCAGGTCTCCTTACAATTTAGCACAATCCCTGAATAGTCAATGCGTACACTAGTTTGCCTGACTTGCCTATATCAAGGACTCAGAGTGCTATGCTAACAGACTGAGGAGTTCTGAGGGCTGGAGCTTAGGAACACTGGGTGGTACCTTGGGCCATACAAGGTCAATGTTGTGTGTCGGCTCAACTGGATTGGTATTTAAAATTTGGCACTGACAGAGTAAAATAAAAATGATATGATATTGAGATAGTAAACTATCTTGTTGTTCTGTCCTTATTATGGTTTCCCATGTAAATAAATATTAAAATATTGTAATCTAAACAAATGGAAAGGGCATTCTAATGCAAAACAAAAAATGTAGCTTTTCATCTCAGCAGGTTGTTATTCATTTTAAAGTTGTCAATACATTTTCATTTAAAAGTATCTGTCCTCTTTCTTTTATTTTGCTTATTATATGCTCTACAAACAGCTGCTTAATATACTATAAAACAGTGTCAAGGGTGTGTTGAAGGTGCCAACCTCAGAACAAATAGTCTGGGTTTTTTAATCCTTTTTTATTTTGATTAAAATATACTGAAAACCTTTTGGCAGAAAATGATGCTGAGGCCATATAGCCACATTCAGTTTTGCACTAGAATTTATTTAAAATATATTGATTTTTGTTGGTTAGTTTTGACGATATCCACCTTTTAATTCACTTCTTTTCACTTGAGTTACTTGACCAAAATGCAAACACTGGTTTAACTGAGCTTAGTTATCTGTCTGGATGGCAGAAACAAAACACAAACATTTATCAAAGGAAAAATAAGCCCTTATAAATTTTACTTGGTTTTACACTATTTATTTCTCAGACCTCATTACCCCAAAGTGCTTTGTATTTATACACTTCTAGCAATAATTTAATTTATTCTCAACTTTATTTTTTTTAATATTTTGCCTGCAGAACCAGATCTGTCTCAGCCTCCATGTTATGAAGAAGCACTGCTCATGGCTGAGCCTCCACCACCATATAGTGAGGTCCTCACCGACACCCGAGGGATTTATCGGAAAATACTCAGCCCTTTCCTCTCTGTCCAGGATGAGATGGTGAAACCAGAGCAACCCCTCAGCCATAAACAGCATCTGTCAGGACCCCCACACACTCAACAGCTTCCTGGAGCTCTGAGTTCACAGCTTACACCCAACCCACCACATGAAGCTCAGAGGGGGAGACCACCATCCTGGGCTGGCTCTGACTTAGGTGTTGGGGGACTGCACAGACTGCCTGGGGGCTGCCAACTTCCATTCCCTATCCCTTTGCTGGGGAGGACTACAGCTGTTTGAGTCATCTTGTGACAGATGAACATATAATTATTTGCTATTGTGGTCCAAAAATCTTCATGTGGGATTCCAAACATTACAAAATAACATTCAGTGGAATTGTTCTAAATCCAGTATTTGTGACTACATCAAAAACATTGGCCGATGTTAATATTATGACTGAAAACTTGTGGGGATTGATAATTCCTGAGCCACACCAGGAAAATAAATTCTGAGAGCCATGTACAGCTAGCGAAACTTATACTTGGAGTATACATCTTTAATATTTTGATGCAGGCCTTGTCCTGCCCTTTAAAGATATTTGTGAACTTCAAGCCATCTTTATTTATTTTTATTTTATAGTTTCTATTTTATTTTTCATTTTTGTGGGATTAAAGTTCACTGTAACAGTCATTTTGTGTGTGAGTGAGAGCTATCACGTACAGCTAGAATTGCTCTCTGCGTGTTGTATGTACTGCGTACATTTGTAATAGAGCGCTGAATGCTTTGTCTGAACACAATCTTCAATACATTCTGAAAGGGCTTCACATTGTAAATCTAAACTATTTTAAACTTGCTATACTATACCACAAATGATATTTTTATTGTTTGTCAGGCTAAACACTGTCAATGTTATTCACATTAATATAGAGGTATTAAAGGTGAGTATTTAAGATATAGATAACATACTGTAACTGGGATCCAACACATGATTTATATTCATTATTCTTTCTAACAATTATTGCCATTATGAAAAAATGGTAATCCCCAGTTTATACGGTGTGTATATATGTATGTATGTATAAATATATATATATATATATATATATATATATATATATATATATATATATACACACAAACAACAATGACACTGCATTGATTATAGAAACATATCTTATTTAAAAGCACTATTTTGATGCTTTGACAGATTTGTTGCTTTAATTTTTTTGTATCTGCTAACTAAAAGATTTTCTATTTGCATGTTTATCATACAATGAACAAGATGTTGCACTAACAAGAAGAACTTGATAGAACTGTTGAAGAGTCGATGTTGCAAACAAATTAATGAAATGCCTTTAATATATTGGCAAAGTGTATAGACCAAGATTGTCATTAGAGATAACAGGATGTTGTTTGTGGACATCCTAACTTAGAGACGCTCAGAGAGGTGTCACTGTGCTACAAAGCTGATAACTTGTACAGACAATCAGAGAATTCTTATATTTATGGATATTTATGGCCTCTTGTAAAAGGGACTTTTAATCTTTTAAATTAAATCCCAAATAAATATATACTTATGCATAGCAGAAATAACTATGCATTGTCCTTTGATTATTTATATTGTATATTTTCATGAAATTTACCTTTGAAAATGATGTTTTTCTACTCCCCAGAGAGGCTAGAATATATTTTAGAGGATTCAGATCTCTGACCCTCACACTTTGCTACACATTGAGTGCTTGGCCAGTGCAGGAATTTGTTTATTTATGTCATTTGGCCACAGAAGAAGTGATAAACATACATAAGATGCCTTCAATGGTTATATTTCTGGACTACTGATGGACAATAAGAAAAAAGCATTACTAAAAAAATTGACACTTTAAATGCTTTATAAAACATTTAGGGGTCAATCACAATCTTTCAGACTTCGTCTTCCGATAACTCATTTTCAGTTTTGTCCAATATGGGAAGTGCATTTTTCAGGTGATCGCAATCTAAAAAGAATTTGCACACTAAGGGCTAGATTACAAGTGGCGCTAACTAATTAATCAGCCATTACAAGTGGCTGGTTATTGCTACCACAAACTTGTGGTAGCAATTAGCGCTTATAAATTAACCAGAGGCCTCAATTGCCCCCAAAATACTGTCTAGTGTATTTTATTAGGAAATAAAGGCAGCAGCATCTTTATTTTTTAATAAAATTACTGCACTAGGCAGTATTTTGGGACTAAAGTTGGTGGGAGTGGGGAGTTAGAAACAAAATGGCACTGAAAAGTGCCTTTACATTGCGGTGTATGGGAACTGTGTGTTCCCAGTAAATATATATGTATATGCTTATATACATATATATATTTATGTGTAAATACACATAGTAACACATAAATATATAATCATATACATATATTTAACACTGCTGCCCATCGCAACGCTACTTACCCCCTGCAATGTGTGAGTTCTGATGCCATGTATGATGGCATCAGAATGAGGAGCCTATAGGAGTCTATGGAAGCACGCTCTTGTGAGCTCAATGCTTCCCAGCATTGCGAAAGCGAGGTCGCGTTCACATTGTTGAAAACATGTAATACCAGCGCACATTATCAGGCACTGGTATTATACAGTGGAGCACAAATATCGCTTTCATCCAAACAATATTTAGCGCTCCACTTGTAAACTGGCCCTAAAGTGTGTTTTCAATAGAAAAGTTCCCAAAACCTTTTTTTCGCTGGAAACTAGGAATCCAAACGAAACTGACAAATACAATGGTTGTTTCACACCTCTTAAGGGGACAGTACAGTTCTTTTCAGTTAAGCCCTTTGTTCAGTGTGTAAGGGAAATACTCATTTATATGTGTGAAATTAACCTATTGTAATCTGAATCCATCCTGATCACTGCTAAACAATATCAATGTCATTTGTATATAGGCATGATAGATATACTGGTTTGTTTGCTTAATGATTATATTGATAATTTTAATATTTTAAAAGTTGTGGGGGGTTTCTATTATTTCCGTTTTTGGTTTTGGCGACATATACATCTGAAATCAAGAAGAAGACTACGGGTTTCTATTAGAAGGAAGTGGGTGCAACTTACCTCATCTTCTAAAATGGGATTTTAGCAGTTCTGACACTGTAAACTAAGAAGCCTTTTAGTTGCAATATTGTAGCTGCAAAAATGTGCAAATGGAATTGTGCCTTCACGACTGGGTTTTCAAAGTGGGCTGTGCCTTCGTGACCGGAAGCTCAATTATGTAGCTGCAAAACTGCCAAGTGCATGAACATGTTTTTACTTTGTAGTCACAAAAGCACAATCCCATTTGAAAGCCCAGCCACAAAAGCATTTTTTTTTTAAAATAACAGTCACAAACACGCAATCCCATTTGAAAGCCCTGTCATGAAGGCATGGTTCCTATTTGAATTATGAAGACATGATCGCATTTGAAAGCATGATTATGAAAATGCCAGTACTTAAAGAAACGCTACAATGCGAGTGTGAATTAGAAACAAACATTAACAGAAAGATATTGCCAAATGCCATTTTCCAGATGTTGGGGTCTTTATGTCACTTTTTCTGAAGATCATATTATCTGTACGCTGCATGTGCCCTGCCTTCTCCAAATGGCATTTAATAGAGATTTAATAAATCTAGACCATGTATATATATATATATATATATATATATATATATATATATATATATATATACCTCTAAAATGTTGCCTGTGGCCATTTTGGAGTGTCTTGCATATGTTCGGCATAATAGATTTATTCCAAATTGTCTTAAAATACTTTTGGGACTTTATAAAGTGCCTTTAGGTGTCAAATTTGATATGTGTAAAATGGTCTTGAACACCTGCTGAAAAGTACTAGGAAAATGGATTATAATTGCTGAGAAAAAACTCTATTTTACAAAGAAGGCTTTTATTAGCAAGATGAAAATGAGCTTGGAATAAATAACTGAAAACCTGTGATTACCTTGAAAACCCACCAAAAACAAATTGGCCAATAAATTGCTTGATCAATTCCAATATTTTTTAAGATATTTTGCAATTCAGTAATTGTTTCTGAAAATATAACATGCATATATAAAACATTACTTTAGTGCCTCATTAGGGGCTAGATTATGAGTGGAGCGCTATTTAATGCTCCCGCTTGTGCGTTAACTCCGCTAGAAGTAAGATTTTTGCGCATGTTGGCAAAAAGCCAAACTTAAAATATCGCAGCTGCATTAACGTATTTGCCCATAGACTTCAATGGAGCGAGAAAAGTGGGGGTAAAAGCTAACACCCTTACTCGCACGCAACCCCAGTCATGTTTTCTCAAGTGCGCTAACCTGACATAAAATATGAATATTTCACATTCTAATGTTCTTCACATAGAAGAATATGTTCTATTTATTGTTAAATAAATATTTCTTTATATATATATATATATATATATATATATATATATATATATATATATATATATATGATTTTCTAACACCTGAGACCTCAAAACTTTGAACCCTAAAAACTTTTTTATTGCAATTTTTAAAAATAATTTTTAGAGAGTGTTATTATGAGTGTAACTGTTCTTATAATATAATTTTGATTTTTTTTTTGTGTGCAACTTTTTAGTCAACCATAAAAGTTAAAGGGACATGAAACCCACAATTTTTCTTTCATAATTTAGGTAGAACATACAATTTTAAACATTTTTCAAGTTTACTTCTATTATCAATTTTGCTTCATTCTCTTGGTATGCTTTGTTGAAGGAGCTGCAATGCACTACTGGTTTCTAACTGAACACATGAATGAGCCAATGACAATCAATATATATATTCAGCCACCTAGGTTCTTTGCTACTCCTGAGCTTTCCTAGATAAACCTTTCAGCAAAGGATAACAAGAAAAGGAAGCTAATTAAATAATAGAAGTAAATTGGAGAGTTGTTTAAAATTGTATGTTCTGTCTAAATACTGAATGTCTAATTATGACTTTGCTGTCCCTTTAACTACAGCTCTGTAGTTTTGGTATTCCGACGCGTGTTAAATTAAATTGCTCTCAAGCGAACGCGTTTACTTTCAACCTGTAATAAGCGTGCTACTTCCGATGCGTGCAAAGAGCAGCAATAAACTCCTTATCACTTGTGCGCAACAGTGGGCATGCCACTCGTAATCTAGCCATAAGTATAGATCTGTTTATGGACACCTGTTATGACAGTAATGGATCAAGCAGAATTAAATAGACATGGGTAAATAAGTAACATGTATCAATGGGAACCAGAGATATCTGTTCTTAACACGTTAATGCCATTTTTCAGAGGCAACAAAGAAAAAAAATACTTTAAAATCCATTTAAGAGCAGCTAAAAAAATAAAAGTAAATAAAAAGATATGACAGAAAAATTGTGTGCTGCATAAACAAAAAAAGAAAAAAACAATATTTTGAAAATAAGTAATTTCTTTCTATATATATTTAGTCGAAATATGATCTTTGTTAGGAAAAAGTGTAAATGGCATGTTAATTTACAAACATTTATTAAGAAAACGTGCGACGATATGGATAAAACAACTCCTGATTCTCCGTTAAGTGCTTGAGCTGTAATTAAAGTGATTGTAAAGTTAAATGACTTAAAGCCCAGTATTTAAAAATACTCTTAAAAACATGGGCACTTATAGTCATTAAACTTTACAATTACGCTTCTTTTTTAAAATACTTACCTTTTTGTTAAACCGATCCTCCACTCGCATCTCCTTCAGTATTTAGCATATCGATAATGACCCGGCTTTCTACAATCGTTGTGTGGCTCACAAGCTGGATGCCAAAGGGGGCACACAATGATTGGAGAAATCTGGATTCAGCATTGATCTGCTCAATACTGAAGGAGATGTGGGTGGAGGATGGGCAGTAAGTTTATAGTAACAAAAAGTTAAGTATTTTAAAAAAGAAGCGTAATTGTAAAGTTTAATGACTTAGGCCCCTATTTATCAAGGTCTGTCGGACCTGATCCGATACTGCGGATCAGGTCCAACAGACCTCGCTGAATAAAGCGAGCAATACGCTTGCCGTATTCAGCATTGCACCATCAAGAGCTTCTGGTGCAACGCCGCCCCCTGCAGACTCACGGCCAATAGGCTGCCAGCAGGGGGGTGTCAATCAACCTGATCGGGTTTATTTCCGGCGATGTCTGTCCGTCTGCTCTGAGCAGGCGGACAGGTTATGGAGCAGCGGTCTTTGTGACCGCTGCTTCATAACTGCTGTTTCTGGCGAGCCTGCAGGCTCGCCAGAAACACGGGGCATCAAGCTCCATTCGGAGCTTGATAAATATGCCCCTTAAAGTCCCCATGTTTTTAAAAGTATTTTTAAATACTGGTCTTGAAGTCATTCAACTTTACAATCACTTTAAAAACGTACAGGTTGAATGAGTTATATTTTCCAATGACAATGTGAGCAAATTAATTTTAATGAGTGCTGGTTAATCATTTTATCATCAAAAAAAATCTATTATATCTCAATAGCTAAACCTTGTAGCAAGATGGCTGCTTGTTAAAAAGGAAATCTTACATCTCAATAAATTATATTGTGGTTATTCTGTTACAGCTGTAATAGACAGTCACGTTATAAATCTTTAAATCTTACAAATTGCTTTATGAAAAGAAACTTTACTAAGGAAAATATATGTGTAATCAACCTACAAACTGCATAACTTGTGCACAAAAATGATACCATAAAATGATAAAGAACACTGAGGTTATAATGAGATAATACAAAATTTTAGTTATGTGTAGTGAAATAAATGAATGAACTAAGACTCTGTATTTCTTAGCGTCTGTTTGCTATACCTTTAGTGGTATGCTAATATTCCTCTTAATAATCTTAATAATCCCTTATGAATTATTATACCCACTATAAAATATTAACACACAATCACTAGCTTAATTAAACTACCTGCAAGGTCATAACTTACAAGTCTTACTTCAAGCAATGCATTTCTTTTATTACAATGAGGCTAAATAAACATTCATACAATATATGCAGATTAAATATAATTACGCATATGCAGATCACATATAAATACACAGCACTGAATTAAACATCAATATTACACTAATACATATGCCCAGTCTATGTGAGAGTGTGTGATGTGCTGTAATAGAGGTTCTTAGCAGAGAGATACTCACATGCTGTTATCAATCCCAAAAAGTCAAGAGAGAGAGATTTTGTGCCATTTTACATTCCCCCCTTTTGGCAATGGAGGTTACTGGTACACTTACATTCCAATGGGTGTTTAATATGAGTGAATCTGTTATAACATTCCTATGTGTGATGGCTATATTAGTGTACTAAGGATGCTTCCATTCGCATACCATAATATAAGTGATATACACGTGCAGTTAATGATTTTAAATAACAACACATACAAATTTGAATAATTATACATAATATAGAAATAAATAATATGATTATAAAAGGATGTATGAACAGATTTCCCAATGCAGAACCCCATGATGACTGTTTCGAAAAGGAATGTACTAATTTCTGCCACCAGGTAGAACTTAACATCTCTGTAAAAGTATGTTCAATCCTTTGTAGTTCCGGTTCCTGATGGTAGAAATTTACATGAACACATTTCCCAAACTTTTTAATATGTTCCAGTAACACAGAATCTTTTTGCAATAAGGTTACCCATTTTTGCCAAGGTGCAACATCTGCTAATATTGGTGTTATAAGTGGAGCCCCCAAGGTAGCGTTATATGTGAGTAACTGTGGGACAGTGAAGTTAAACTGTAGTGAACTTATCCTCACATGGTACCCAGTAATACAATAAATCAATGGTGTGATTTGTTCCCTTGAATTACACTTGTCAAACCATACATGCACTTCATCTTTAGGCTTCAAAGAAACAAAACACACCTTTCCTTGTCCTAATGGAAAAATCATATCTTGGGGATTAACTTTCTCCACAAAACCATTGCAATATGAGAGTGATTATGCCAGCAGGAATCAAAAATTATTCTTGCCTGGTTGGGTAGACATAAAACTTTAGAAGGAAAACTTATGCAGCCAGACATGTCTACCTGTTCCATATGGGAACCACTGCATATAAAATTTGG